>NC_135497.1:48259336-48459336 GCF_052857255.1 Amblyomma americanum
AGTTTTGTGTTAAGTTTGATTTCTTGAGGAGGAACGCCGCTTTGAATGAGAACTGCGACGCCACCCGAGAGTCTATTTGACTGATCGCGATCGCGTCGATAAGTTTTATAGTGTTTTAAGATATTCACATGTTGCGGACCAAGATTGGTCTCCTGAAGGCACAAAGCAATGGGCAATATTAACCCTAAAATATGTGTTCCGTCACTGTAGTTCCTCAGCAATCCTCGACAGTTGCACTGAATCACAAAAGTCATGTTCGTGTTGTTGAGTGGGAAAGGAGCGGAAGGAATTTACTTTTCTGGGCCCGTAATTAGGGGTCTGCCTTTTTGTTTTGCTCGAGAGAGCTGTTGCGCCGCTTCAAATCAGACGGACTGGGAGTTATATCACTCACCTTAAGAGAGGAGCTGGAGGACCACGAAGCCGCGGATGTCTCATTTTTAGGCCTCGCCCGTTGGGGGGAAGTCCTGCGGGAGGCCGACCCATTGGATGGATCTCCCTGCTTTGGGGATGGCAGATCAGCTTTCGCTGTCTCTGCCTGGGGCGTGGGTGGCTCTGCCATAGGCTCACTGAGCGTGGTCTTGGCAGATGCCGGAGTGCTGTGTGGCGCACGGCCCCCGCGCACCATATCAGCAAAGGTTGTTTTTGCAGAGAAGGTGAAAGTGTTCTTCGCGTGGAAGAATCGTCTCGTTTCCTCGAATGTGACGTTTTGATTTGTTTCATTGTAATGATATCTTTTTCATTCTTCCATGTTTGACATGACCTTGAATATGCTTGGTGATCATCTCCGCAGTTTGCGCAGTGAAATGCTGCTCCTTCACAGTTATCGGAAGCATGGTCTTTTGAGGCACATTTCGGGCACGTTTTGTAGCCACGACAACTCTGTGACCCGTGTCCATACCTTTGACAATTGAAACACCTTCGTGGATTTGGAATGTAATGGTGTACATTTATTTTCAAAAAGCCTGCTTCTATGGACTCTGGAAGTGTGCTGCAGTTGAACGTGAGGACTATGTGTTTCGTTGGGATTTCTTTGTCCTTTTTTCTTATCTTTATACGGTGTACGTTTATGACATTTTGATTCTTGAGGCCTTCCAGCATCTCTTCCTCAGTGAGGTGGATAAAATCTGTTTCAGAAATCGCACCACGGACGGTGTTCAAGGTTCGGTGTGCAGTGATAGACACAATGTTGTCCCCAATTTGCACTTGGTTAGAAAGTTTGGAGCATTGTACAATGTCTTTTAGTTCAAGTAGTAGGACACCATTGGGCATTTTTCACAGTTTGTAGCCTGGGCTGATGGCATCAGTCAGACATTTTGAGACTAAGAATGGGGACATAGTTCTTGCCGTTTTTTCTGTTTCCTCACTTTGGAGGACATGAAATTTTGGAAATGATTCCTTCGTTTTCCTGAAGCATTGAGTAGTTATCATCCCCAGGATTCTGGACCATGCGCCTCGAAAAACCGGTCGCGCCATCTCGCGACAGCCGGCGGCGCGGCGGCGCGTAACTCAATGGCGACGAAAAATAAAAATTGATATTTCTTCGCGCATAACAGTTAGAAATTAGCTCTCTCGCCTAGATGTTAAATGCATCTTAAAGTTTCATTTAGTCGAGTTTCATCGATGTAGCTTACATATTGCGTTTGCCATGAGCAATGATCTATGACAGCATGGAGCCTATGGCGAGGTCCTGAAAAATACCCCACTTGACTTCAATTTATCGCTCACTACAGCCCTATTTTAAAATATATCGACAAGCTCTAGCAGGTTCACGTAGGGTAATGTCCTACCTTTAAGGAAGTATAAGGTATTTTACATTTCAATGGCGTAAAAGTCTTCCTGCGCTATTTCACTATTGATCATGCATCATCAGCTTTTTCATGAAACGTGTGGCGCCCTCTCTCGGTGCGTTGGAAAGGCACACGTCCCTGCTCGCGGCCTGGCTCGAGTAGCGGAGGCGGCTCGATTCCGGCCGTGCCCTGCTACAGTGTCCCTGCTTTGGTAGGTTGCTTTGGGAGGTTGAGCCTGCCGTACGAATGAGCAGTTTTATCAAAAGTGCCCCCATCGGAGGAAGGCTATGGCCATGGGCTGCTACATAAAATGCTACAAGAAAGCGTGTGCCTTCAATGAGGTATATAGCGCTGCGTTCGCCGTGGTGAGCAGACGTGCTCATATCGGCTCCGTCGTTAATGCCCGCTTTGGCAGTGCTGATTAGTTTGGATTACGAAGATTTTATTACCACTGTGTTCGTGAAGGTATCCGCTATCATCCGATACCCGACATTCCATCCAAGGTGCGTTTTTCATCGATTCATCGGACTTTTCCTGGTTCACCGCCAAGAGGAGACGCTAGGCCGAAGCGAACCCAGGGCTCGCTAGGCCTAGCCAGCTGTTCTTCTGCCACAACATGGAGGGTTCCGCCACCGCTTTGACGCACGGTTCCCAGGTTTCCCAAATGTGCGTGCAAGTAGAAGGAGAAGAAATTACGCCCGAGGAATTCCGACGCTCGCCCGGATGGCTGCACATCGGCGGGCACACGAGCCGAACACGCCTGCAAGGAACGCAGGGTGAGTCGACTTCTCGTGCCGATACTCCGAGCTCTCGACAGAAGCCTAAATTCAACAAGAACGTTAGGAGCGCAGTTATTCGGGCGGCTCGCATGCCCGCCATGCCTGTAGAAGAAATTAAGATCGTCGTGCGGCCCCGCGATGGGCTCGATATTTTCAAGGCAGGAGCTGCATGCGTGGCTAATGCCATCATGGCGGCAGCGGGAATTGAGACGGCAGACCAAGCTGAGGATATGGCGTGTCCCAATACCCAGCAGAACATTATGGTGCTCAGCACTCCGAGCGAGGAACGAGCGGAGAAGTATGCTCGAATTCAAGCTATCAACGTCCGAGGCAAAATATACGAGGTGCACGCGTACGGAACAACGGCCCACGACACAGTCAAGGGCGTGATCAGGGGCATAGCACTCGAGGACAGCGAAGCCGAAATAATGCAGCAGATTGTTACCAAGTACAACCCCCTCGCCGCGGGGGTGAAGCGTATCGGAAACACGACGACAGTAATCGTAGTGTTCAACGGTATCAAGGTTCCCAAGTATGTGCGTTACGGATCCACGCTCTACCCGTGCAGTCTCTACAGGAAGCAAATAGAAGTTTGCAAGGTATGCGGCAAGGTCGGCCACAGGCGCGACGTGTGCCCCACACCGTACGTTCGCGTTTGCCTTGCCTGCGGTGTTTCTAATCCAAGAGAGGGCCACAAGTGTGTCCCCAAGTGCAAGCTCTGCGGCGAAGAACACCCCACCGGGGATCGCCTCTGCAGAGCCAAATACAAGGTTCCATACGTCGTACGGCGACGGCGATGGGAACGCCGTAACGCCGAAGAAGAGCAAAAGCAAGCACTCGAATCAAGCTCGTTTCCACGCCTCGGACGCTCCCGCTCGCGCAGTGCGTCCCGTAGTGGATCCCGCAGCGCGTCGTGCCATGCCTCACGCCACGCTTCCCGTCATGCCTCGCGCAGTGCATCCCGCGGCCGTGACTCATCTGACGGGAACAGCTTCGGCGTTCAGCGATCGCGCTCCCGTGACAGAGTCAGCTGGGCCGACGCCGCAAAGGGCGGAGTTAAAAGCAGCAGCGCTAGCTCCAGCAGCGCCACTAGTGGCCGAACCACGCCGAGCAGCTGGCAGGCGTGGACTACCAGCCCCTACTACAACGAACTCGAACAACTCCGCGCAACCAACGCGACGCTGGTAGAAACCACGCGCCGGCTCGCCCAAGAACTAGCCGAGGCCAAGAAAGAACTCCAAGCACAGCGAGCCCAGCCAGCCACTGTCCCAGCTCAGTCATCCGAGACACGTACACCCGCCGTTATCACCGAGCAGAAAACCGACACGCCATCACACCAAGGCACACAATCAATGGATACAACCCAAGACGAGCCCCAGCCGGAGCAGACCACTGACCCAACCCCCAAGAAACGAGCACGCACCTCATCACGACAGTACAAGGACCTGACCCAATTGGAAACTCAGCTCGAAGCAAAAATCGAAGCGTTCGCCAACACCTACGCCAGCACGGCTGCCGTCACCGACCAACGCCTGGCGCGGCTGGAGGAGCTGATCACCACGTCCTTCTGCACCATACAAGAGCGTTTCGCCTTCATTGAACAGACCCTTAAGCCCATAGTACGCAGCCCCACCTTTGTGGAGCAATTCTCCAACCACCCATACCTTCAAGAAGAGACGCAAGCCCCAACTCCGACACAATCATGTCCCAGCCCCAAGCCACTATAGGATCGCTACCGGGCCTTACGGTGTGGCAGTGGAACTGCAACAGTTACAACAGCAAGAGAGCAGTGCTGCAACAACACATCACCACAGTAACCAAGAAACCCGACATCATCCTGCTGCAAGAAACGGCGACGGTGACCCCCACCCTCCCTGGGTATCGCGCTCATGTTAGCCCGGCGGAGGGACGGGGCGTCTGCACGTTCGTCCGCAAAGGGCTCACGTTCATCGAGCACCAACTCAAACACGGCCGCAGCAGGGTGGAATATACCTTCACCGAAATCATCCCAAACAAACAACGGAAAGGCAGCCTGTTCATCGCCAACATCTACAGTAACCCCAAGCACCAAACACAGAAATTCAAGACCCTACTACACACAGCCAGCACCCAAGCCAAAGACAACACGTTGCTGATCAGAGGGGACGTCAACGCCGCCCATCGAGCGTGGGGTTACGTGAAGGATACGGCCAAGGGACGGGACCTATTACAAGATATCCTGGACCACAACTGTGCCCTGATCACGGACCCCGCTCATCCCACCCGCATCGGCAACTCCGTAGCACGAGACACCACACCAGACCTTACGTTCATCAAGAACGACCACACAGGCAAAGTAACGTGGCACAACACCGGCGTCGACCTGGGCAGCGACCACTACATCCTCGAAATTACGATACCGAATCAATTCCGGGGCAACACCATTATGCACAAGTGGACGGACTGGGACGGCTTCCGTAAGGGACGTCCCACCACAGCACAAGACATCACAGACATCGAAACCTGGACGGAAGAGCTTTGTGATGCTGTGCACTCGGCCACCAAAACCATCGAAACGGACGAGGACGTCATCGCCATGGATAGCCGCCTGGCCCATCTGTTCGAGGCCAAACGTTCGATACAGGCGCGCTGGAAGCGGCAACGGTGGAATCGCAAATTGAGAAAGAAGGTAGCCGACTTAAACAGGGCCATTGAACACCACTGCAAGGTCCTGTGCCGTCAGCAATGGAACGAAATCTGCAACCGAGCTGACAGGCAACTGCATCGCGGTTGCACCTGGAATCTATTTCGGCACCTCCTAAACGAAACCAAGACCAAGTCACACCAGCGCGACCGCCTCGCCCGCCTCCTGCACACCACCACACAACAACAAGGAAAAGACGCCGTTATCAAGAGCCTGGAAGCCAAGTATCTGCCGGACACGCCAACGGAAATCCACCCGCCGTACGGGGGGCTGCCCAACGCGCGGCTCGACCAAGACATTACCGTGTCAGAGGTACGAGTAGCGCTGCACGAGCTCAACACCCGCTCAGCAGCCGGCCCCGATCTCGTTACCAACAAGATGCTACGAAACCTCGACAATGCATCGATCGAGGCACTAACCCGTTACTTCAACGAATGCTGGCGTTCGGGCAAGCTCCCTGGACAGTGGAAAACGGCAAGAACAATCCTGATCCCGAAACCGGGCAAACCACCGGACATCGGCAACCTGCGTTCCATCTCGCTTACATCCTGCGTGGGCAAGGTGCTGGAGCACGTGGTGGCCAACCGGTGGCAGGAATACCTGGAGAAGGAAGGCCTCTATCCGGACACGATGATCGGCTTCCGACACAGACTCAGCACACAAGACGCCATGCTACAACTAAAACAAGAAATCATCGACAACAAGACACAAGACAGCAAAGTAATTCTGGGGCTCGATCTACAAAGCGCATTCGACAAAATCAAACACTCAGCCATATTAGCACAAGTATCACGACTCAACATGGGGGTAACGAGCTACAATTACATCCAAGACTTCTTGACCAACCGCACAGTGGAACTGCACGCCGGAGACCTCAGACTCCCCGAACGCAAGCTCGGTAGCACGGGTACCCCGCAGGGTTCGGTCATCTCGCCGTTGCTCTTCAACCTCGTTATGATCGGGGTAGCGAGGGCAGTAGCGGGGACCGGCGTCCGGCATACGATCTACGCCGACGACATTACCCTGTGGGCGGCCGGCGGCACCGACGCCAGCATCAAGCAACAGCTACAAGCCGCGGTTACCGCCATCGAGCAGCACCTTGACGGCACCGGCCTTGTGTGCTCGCCCGCCAAATCCGAGCTGCTCGTCCTCACACCATTACGACCGGGACGGAAACGCGCTCCCCCTCGGGAGTGCGATCACATCAAGATCATGACCGCATCGGGGCAACGCATCCCCGAAGTTCCCAAGATCAGAGTCCTGGGCCTGCTGCTAAACAAGAGCGGCCGCAACGACGAGACCATCAACAAACTTACCACCAAGGCAATGGACGCCATCCGGCTCATACACCGAGTCTCGACACGACGGGCGGGCATGCGTGAAGACAGTCTCGTGCGCCTCGTCCAGTCGTTCGTGATCAGTCACATCGCCTACGTTGCGCCCTACCTCAACTGGCAGGTCACTGACAGGAACAAGATCAACACGCTGATCAGACGGGCTTACAAGACGGCGCTGGGCTTAACGGAGACCACGAGTACGGCTCGGCTCCTGCAGCTCGGCGTCCATAACACCCTAGAAGAAATAGCCGAGGCGCAGCTCACCGCGCAAATGGAGCGCCTCTCTCCCACCAAGACGGGGCGCAGTATACTGACATCCCTGGGTTACAACCCCCGAACCCCCAGCCGGCAACAATGCGAGATCAGCGAGGAGGCGCGGGCTCACATCCATGTGGACCCCATCCCGAAGAACGTGCACCCCGAATACAACCAAGAACGGCGGCAGGCACGGGCCCAGGCCCTCATCGAGAAACACGCCCAATACCCGCACGCCCGGTACGTGGACGCAGCGGAATACAAACGAGAAGGCTTCGCGGCAGTGGTCGTTGCGGCGGCTACCGGCACCACGACAACGGCAGCGAGCGTGCGGTGCACGGACGCCACAGACGCCGAGGAGGTTGCCATCGCTCTGGCGATCTCCGAGGCCGAGTGTCACACCGTGCTCAGTGACTCGAGGAACGCCGTGCGCAACTTTGCCAAGGGGCGAATGAGCGCGCCGGCGGCCGCCATCATCGGCAAGCTCCAGCCCCAAGACCGCCGCAGCACCATCCGTATCAAGTGGTTCCCGGCGCACGCGGGCGAGTGTGCATCCTCGCCGAACCACAACGAGACGGCCCATTCGGCGGCGCGAGCGCTTACCCTCCGCGCCCCCGAGAGTGACCGTTCCGTGTGGTGGTTCGAAACCAAGGACCGCGTATCCAGTTATGGCGAAGTTACCATGTGTTACCGCCTAGCTAGACGGACAATGCCGCCTCCCCACCCGGCACTCAGTCGGGAGGAGGCCGTCATCCTAAGACAGATACAGACCGGGTCACTCCTCGCCCCGGCAGTGCTACACGTACTTCACCCAGAACTCTATCCGAGCGATGTGTGCAATGTTTGTGCAGCTGGTCCGGCGGACCAATGGCACATCATGTGGGACTGTGCCAGGTTCCCGACCGAGGCTACCTCCAGGATATACCCGCCCGAACATCAAAGTGCAGTGCAGTCTGCAGACAAGGACGTTCAACTATGGGCCGTCCAGCAGGCCCGGGGTGCGCTCGAAAAGCACAAGCCTCACGACCCACCACAAACGGGCCGAACGGGGGTAGTGCAGAGGAGGGCATAACCCCGGGTCGACGCTTGGCCAACGTCACGACGCGTCAAACCGTCGGTTGCCGGCATTTTCAATAAAGTTTTTCCTACCTATAAGAAGACTCTTTTGCTTGACAGGTACATTTTTCATTAAGCGCGTACAGTGACCACACCGGCATAGGTGATAGTGGAATTGCGTACGCAATAACAGTGCAAAGCAATGAAGCTTCTAGGTACTTTCGTTCAAGCAGTGAAATTTGTAATTCCCGGACGCTCATACTTAGAGCTCACTCACCGATACTTGTATATGGTTCTTGCACTGTGCATTCAAAATTGTAAAATCGTGTCTTAATGTCTACATTTCAACACTCATGTTATTGGCCTCAATAGCAGAAAGCTCTTCCAATCTTTTGTCGATGTGGTGCAAGTGCAGCAAGGATGCGTTGAAGTGAATGTTGCATGTGTTGCACATAAGAGGCGGCAAACCTGATTCTGCGTTTTATGCCAGTAGGTTATTTGTCCAATGCAACAATTAGTAGTGTGGTAGTTCACATTTTTGTCTAGGTTGGTAAAGTGCTTCTCACGATTCGATCGTTCGCCGTCGAGAAGGGGTTTACCATTGCTGTAATCGATGCTAGTTTCGGCAATTCTGTCAAAGATGTACGTGAAGGATGAACCGCTAACGAAGACTTCATAGAGTGGCATGCTGGGAACTATTCTGAAGAGTGTGCCATCAGTTCGGCAAGCCAGTAACTACGCCGTTACCCAGAGCAGCAATCAAGAGTCAAACTCTAGTTAAATGTTCTTGATTATAATTTAAATCTGCTAAGAAATGAACAGAAGTTATTGTCGGATAACACGATGTTTAAAAGATTACTGGTTTTCTCCAGTACGGTGACTCGGCGCTCCACCTAACCCGATTGTGCAATGCGCCGCTAGCGCGATTCATTAGCGACAGGAAGCTACATGCTCGCGGCCCTGAATATGCAGTGAATTTACCGTGTTGCGAATATGTGCAACAATACCCATAAGCACTTTCGAACGAGTGGCGCGAACATATTTTTTTTTTGCATAAGTTCCAACCTACCCTCGTTTTTTTTTCTGCCGCTCTCCTATCTACTTTTCGCTATCCTCTCTCTTTGCTTTTAATTCCACCGGTTGCAGTTCCAGTGCTTTAGGGATTAGATAGCAATCGCTGGGCCGGCAACATTTTTAGCTTCCTTTTGGTATTCTCGTCAGTTGTTGTTGCCTCTGAAGCTGTTGGCAAACTACTACTTCTTGAATGTGTGACTCCCGGGGAGTTAGCGCGGCTTTTTAAGCGCACAAACCGCGGGAGTCAGAAGAGGGAGCCGTTTCCACGGAACGATCCAGCGACTTTTAAATGTGCCATGCATCTCCATGTTCCTGGTGCTGGCTCCCTTCCCCTGTCGAGCGGACGGAGAGAATTTCAAGCCGGTGAGAGAAGGGGTTGGGGGGCGATGAAAGAACAACATAAACCGCGAAGAAAAGTTAGGGGAACCTGAAATATCTTCAAGCCATGAAGAAAAGAGCCACCGAGAGCCCGGCGATCCTTCTATTGTTATAAACCGGACCCCCCTTCCAACTCATACACGAGCGCCCGCGCGCTGATGCCGACGTCTAGCACGGACGCCTCACCTAAACTTGCTGGCGTCTCCTGCAGTGCGCATGCGCAGACCGGTTTCGGCTTACGCTAAGAGCGCGGACGCTGAGCGCGTACGCCCAGGAAGGGCCATTCGAGTTGGCGCCTCTAGGCCTTTTTTGGGGTGTGATGACTGTCTTTGAAGTGGCACAGGAGGCCTCCGATAATGATGTCCGGCTTGTGTGTAGTTTGCATCCCTTCCTTTCTGATAACACTGGCCAAGGTTTCGCAGACACCCTTTACGTACTAACTGCATACGCGTTTTTGCCACCAGCGTGTCCTTAGCATAAGCATATCGAGTTGTTTTCGTTGCATCCTTTTCAGTTTTAGATGATACATCGAGTGAAGAATCTTGGGTATCCATTGCCTAGAAATGTTTTCTTTTGCTGATGATGAGTTTTAATGGCGCACTGGCAACCTGGCACCAAGCGCAATGGATTGAAGTGTTTTCTTCAACACAATGTTAGGTGGAAGACCATTTTCCGAGCACTTCAACTCAAAGAAACCAAGCGCCAGGCTTCGAGAAAACTTCTACCCATTGGAAATCAGTGGGTACACGGCGACACTGCGGAACGAATCACACACCGTCCTCGAGCCGCATGCTCAAAGCGATGTGTCATTGCTGTTGTGGCTGATTTTGAAACAAATATGCAAGAATTGGGAATCGTCTTAACCAAAACTTGCTTGAATTCCACCCTACCCTTAGGGCACAATTTTGAGCACTGTTCCTCCCAAAAAGGCTACGGGAACAAGACGCACAACACGCAGCATCAAACGGATGAAGAACGTGGAGAGGCGGTAACGGAAAGGGCCAAGGATGATTTGAGCAGGTGCATAGGTACGGAGAAATTCTTTTTCAAGAGCTACATGGGCAGGGTGGTAAGAGGGAGGAAGAAAAGGACAGTTGGGAGGGGTCTCCTGCTGTGCCTTTGCCTGCCTTTCTTGTTTTTTCTCCTTTTACTTTTCCTCGAATCGTGGAGCGCAGTCCATGGTTGCTTTTTGGATGCGCTATGTTTCTGTTCCCTATGGTGCGAAGCACGAGCTGCACGACATAGTCGGCGCCTCTGCGAAAACGGCCCGGAAAGGTCATGGATGCACTCTTGCCTCCAGGCTGTCACAAAAAAAAAACTTACAACCGCTAATGTGTGAGTCCTGGCAAAGGGTTTCTCCACACGCAGACAAAAATCTCCCAAAAAAGACATCAGAATTTCTGCAGAAGATTCTTTACTGCCTTCCGCCAAACTAAGGAATTCCACCAGCCTTGTTAAAAGCACAGCGCATGGCACAGGTAGACAGTGCCACCAAAATCAATTTCGGACGAGTTAGCGTGGTTACGCCAGTTGCAACTAGGAGTGCTAGCACTTCGGTTTTCAGTGCTGTTTCAGTGTTCGGTTCCGTTGCGCATAGATGCAGCTGATGAAGACGACGATATCCAAAATACAGCGCAAGAGACTGGTATTTTATGACGCAGAATGGTCGGCTGCGGCGGTGTGGCAGTCGACGGCGGCAAAAAAGCGCTCCGCTGCTGCCGACGCCGGCGAATCGCCCGGAAAAACGCTCCATGTGGGCCACGCTTAACGCAGTAACCAGCAAAACGTATGCGTTCTCGCCGCCTCGGGTTCGAAACTCACTCGCGGCCGTAAAACATTTTCGATTATTTTATTTCAGGTCAAGTAAAATTCAGACATACAAAGAGGCCACGTCGAAATCCAAAATTGAAGCCTCAGTGCTGCAATGAAAAATGCGACCCCGTTAGCCCGCTGTTCTACCAGCTTGTGGAGGCAACGGTTGGTACCAATGCGGCCACTCGATGGAGCCGCATCACCGAGTGGCCGTGGCTCTCATCTGCTCACTCACTGAAAAAGGCAGCGCGTTGGAAATGTTTTCCTTAAGCCCCAACTCGATGGGCACATCCTAGGTGTAGGCAGAGCGCCTGCGCGCCCAGCCCCGCGCCGCGACGAGCGTCGAAAAAAGGCATCTACCTCCATGCTCTTTAGTGCTGGCGCGTTCCCCCACGAGCCGACTGAAATAATTTCAAGCGTGAAGAAAGGGGATTTGGGGGGAGCTGAATGGACCACTTAAACCGCGAAGGAAAGTTCCAGGAAACTGAAAGGGCTTCAAGCCATGAAGAAAAGAGTCCCCGAGAGCCCCCGCGGTTTTCCTAATGTTGTAAACCGGACCCCGCTTCGGATGCGCGCGCAGGCGCCCGCGCTCAGGCGCGGATATCTGACATGTACAGATATCTATGCAGCGCATGCGCAGACACGATCCAGCGTACGCCCGTGCGCGTAGGCGCTCCGCCGGTACGCGTAGGATGTGTCCATCGAGGTGGGGCTTTAGATCCTTTACTTCGTTCCTTGTTATGCAACGTGAGTGCACTGTGTTGTTATGGCCTGTGTACTGTACGAAATAAAACCGACCATTGTGAACGCGCGAGACATTTCCGCGACCACATAATTGGTGAAAGCTTCAAAAACCACGTGTTTTCGTCTTGTGTGGCAAGAAGCGAATAGAATGCAACAAACTGTCCATTTCTCCAGAGATTTTCTGGCGACGAAAAGCGTCGAGCACGGTGCATTGAGTCTCCAATGCCACCACATCAAAATTAAAAAAAAACGCAAAGTAGAGCACAAAAATCACGAGACACGGTTACCACCGCAGAACGCCAGATATCTCATTCTTTATTGCCATTTATTTTCATATTGCTTTGAGTACGCATGGCGTCACTATTCTTTTACTCGTGATGTCACTATGCTCGTAAACCTCTCAGCGGGGAAGCGTGAGCGCGTGCACTGAAAATGCGGACAACTCTTTTTTATGGAGGAAAAACGCTAAGGCACCCGTGTGCTGTGCGATGTCAGTGCACGTTAAAGATCCCCAGGTGGTCGAAATTATTCCGGAGCCCTCCACTACGGCACCTCTTTCTTCCTTTCTTCTTTCACTTCCTCCTTTACCCCTTCCCTTAGGGCGCGGTACAGGTGTCCGCCGATATGCGAGACAGATACTGCGCCATTTCCTTTCCCGAAACACCAAGCAACCAACTCCTTTTCAAAGACAGCTGGTTCACATGATCTTTGCCTCGCGTCACTGCACCCTAGGCCAACCAAACACAAAGAACTATTGACAGGGTACTCTTGACGTGCAGCATTCATTTTCTCAGAAGTGAATGGACAACTTGCAGAATTGCTGGCTTAAAGGAAGGTTTCTTCCAACAACCCACGTTAGCAAACCGCGTTTTCACTTCCTGCTCTGCTGACTAACGGGGTTAGAATGAGGAGAGATGAGTCAGTCGTCCTCCACTGTATTCTGTTTCGAAAAGGTGAGGGGGGCTGCCTCCTATCCTGCGGGAACATGAAGCCCCGACGGTCGCCACCAGCTGTAAAAAAGAAGTTGTCGAAAGGTTACAATGATGTTTTCGATCGTTTCAGCGACGGTGGGGGCGCAAAGCGGGCTCTTCCTGAAGCGGCGAGCCGGTGATCACTCTGCGCGGCGCGTGCACTCGCAGTGGTTTGGAGCCTAAGATACGCGTCAGAAATGAGCATATTCTGTTATTCTACAATTTACGAACAGTCCAAATAGCAAACATGTTGTTCCTGCCAACATGTAATGTGTTCAAAAAGCAGTGATTAAGTTCATTCTGCAGATTGGTAACGAGTTTCAGCCTAATGACCCGTCTGTTAATCAGCAACATACTCGTTGCTGATTAACACCATGTCGTCAACACCACCACGACACCATGTCGTCAACGCATTCCGGTTCGGAGTTTTGTTCATGCTGCCAACATAGCCTATTGCAGCTGCATGAAAGCAGTGCAGTGCTTGAACACTTAGCTATAGTATGGTGTAGATGGTAATATTTTAAGGTGGGCGTTAGCAGCAAACACATTTTTCATCGAGCTTCACTCCATTCTGGTCTAGATTAAACACGGCTTTCTGGCCACGACGTGACTGCTAAAGAGCGACATGAATGGCAAGAACTTCACAATGTACATATATTTCTCGGATATAATGCGTAAAGTGGTTGTATAATTGTGAACGCTTCCTGGCAACCGTCGTCTGCTCACTCGATCACAGAGTTTTCCCCCGCCAGTCAAAAACACATTTTCAGCGCTAACTTCGACTGTACTATAAAGCTCGAATGACCCCCTGGCTGCCGCTTCAAACAACAGCTACGTTGCCTCTTCTTTTACCGCATATATGCGACCAACGTACGCTGCAGATGGACTATATATAGTCGGAAATTAGTCTGCAGTAAAGCTACGCGCACATTCAGGGCCACCGAACAGAATTCCTCCGCGAGAAAATGTAGACCACTTGTAAAACTTTTCTGTTTACCTAAACAAGCAGTCAATCAACGTCGAAATTGTAGGCTCAAGGATTTTGATGTTTCTGGCTGTTTGATGCAGTCCAACATTAAAAAGTTGATTTTGATCACTGCTGTAATATTGCGCTGCGGAATGGCCATTGTTACCAACTGCTGATTTTTTTTTTCAATGGTATCCTTATAAGGCCAGCACACAATAAATACACATACCGCATTTACGCAGGTGAGGGCCGCACTCGTGTAGGCACGAAACATAGCGTTAGACTGTCTGGGTCATTAAAGTAGTTTGTTTACGCTTTCGGATAAGTGCCGAAAGAAAAAGAAAGTGAACGCGCAAAATAATTACGCTTCAAAGTGTTCATTGCACTTCACCATGCTAAGTTCGCAAGTTTCAACGACGCGGTTTTTGCGCGCGCGGCACTTGCGAACTAGCGATTCCATGCGAATATCGATAAAGATTTATTTCTAGCCTGTAAATCAGCCAAACTCAAGCATAGGATCGTATTAATGACCAAGAATCATTTACTGCTGCTTATCTAGACTCTACGTTGTGACACCTTTGGTGTGATTCTTAAAGAAGCCGCTTTGCTTCCATAAAGACTCACGCTATGGCATCGGCGCCATCACCGCCTCGTCCGCAGTACCGTACTACCGCCGCGCCACCTCTAAGAGCTAGAATGACCGAATTCTCTTGACGAGTACCTATCTCGACCCGCTCCTCACATCCTTTCAACGTCTACTCTCTCATACAGATAAAGGGACCTCTCCAAACTCATTTTTCGTACAAGAATGCGAGATTGCCGTCTGTAAACGAGGGTTTTTGGCTGGCAAACTGTAGAGGACGCTCGATATTCTGCAAGTGTGCTCCAAGGGCCGTTTTTGGGTGCACGCGCCCAAAGTAGGCGCTCTTAACATACGACAGAACCGGTCTACGTATGCCCACTGCTGGAGACGCCGTCCAAATACATCGGCGCCAGCTCACGGGCGCTCGAGCACGTGTTGGAAGCAGGGTCCGGTTAACGGCAGTCGGAGTACAGCGGCGCTCTCGGGGGACTTTTCCTCATGGCTTGCAGCTCTTCCAGGTTCCCAGAACTTCTCTTCGTGGTTTAAGTTGTCCGCTCAGCACCCCTCAACCTCTTTTCTTCACGCCTCGAAATTCTATCCGTCCGCACAAAGAAGCACCAGAGTATAACACAGTTTTTTCTACCTCTTTAATTTCATTTCCCCATTCTGCCTGCTATCCTGCTATCCGCTGCTGCCCCAGCTCAGGTGCTTCAGTATCGATGGCATATGCCGGGGCTAGCAAAAATATTTTCCTTCCTTTTCGTCATTATTTCAATAAAATCACCACTACTACTACATGCCTCTGACGCCATTCTGTTCTCCTCAGTACTCAATCCACATGGTCTTGGCCCGCCTTCGCGGCGTGTATTGGCGCCTGAGAAATGGCTGTTGGACAGACTAAGAGAGGAGGAAAAAAGCCAGTGACTTTTGTTCTTTCAGAGCGAGAACCTTATAGGGTGTGCGAGTATCGCATTTTTGCCTGCGAACTGAATAGTTTCGAATTATTATGAATATAGGCAAAGAAAAAATACATGTTGCTGGTAACGACTGAAATGCGCTAACAGACGGGACAGAAAAGAAGAACACATACACATGCGATGGTGTCTGTATTCTCTTCCGTACCGTTGATGCTGTCCAGTCGTTTGCGTCAACATTCACCAACCAGCCCGACCTAGCCCTCTTCAGTGTACAAAATATCGACAGTCAAAAAAAGTTTTTCGCACAACAGAACAAGGAAATATGTATCAGACCATAACTTTATTTTGGTCGTTATTGTGGGGGGATTCACTCGTTTGGTTTTACGAGGTTTAACGTCCCAAAGTCCGGGAAATCAGCTTCGAAGGCGCAGCAAAGGTGTCTGCATTGGTGGAAGGGGTGGGTGGACAATTTTCAATTCTCAGAAAATAAGAATGGTTTAGCCGGGGCGAACACATGTGCATGTGCATGGAAGAAACACACGCCAGAAGTGGAAACGTTTTGCATTCCATACGTGAAAGGCGTGAGCGAGACGCTGGCACGCATTCTCGGTAAAGAAGGGTGCTAACAACGCACAGTCTATTGAGTGGCTTTACGACTACCACCATCGGACGCCTTCTCCCCCCCCCCCCCCCCCCCAAACAGCCGTCACCCAAAAGAAAGGGCCCAAGAAGTTGTATACCAAATGTCCTGCTCGGTCTTCCCGGAATCGTACATAGGGGAAACGAAGAACTTCGCCGAAATAATGAGGCAACACAAAGCGGACGTCCGACAAATGAACCGTGACCGCAGCGCTGCGGCCGAACACTGCGAGGCATGCGACCACCGAATGGACGTTGACGGCACTAATGTACTGGAAACCTAAGCTAACCCGCACAGGAGGCTTCTACTTGAGTCGTGGCACATCCAACAGACAGGGAAGAATGTTAATCGCTCCCTGGGGACACTTCCCGCTTCTTACATCCATGGTTTGCAGCCACTGACCCGGATGTCTTCAACACGAGGGCTTAAAAAGCCGAGGTTCGAATCATCCGAGGGTTTTTCGACAGCCCGGCGCCGAGATGCGGCGATTTCCCTATTAATCCCCGTCAGCAGGAAGCGTGCATGGCGAGGCAAGCGGGCGTAGACCGCCGAAGGCAAAGACCGAGCCAGAGGAAAGGAGCCAAGACGTTTTCCCGAAACCGCCCACCCCCCTTCGCCCGTCTAAGGAAACCACCGCAGTGATAGCGTAGCATAGCGCATGGTCAGCGCGGACGCGGCAAGCAGACGCCGCGTCTAAGCCGCGACGGCGTCGAAGTCAGAGGATGGGGCATACCAACGGGTCCCGAGAAGCGGGCCTGCTTAACGAAACGCTGAAGCGTGTTCAGAGGCAGCAACGACAGGCTGGCGCCTCTTTCCAGATTTTGCGGGGACGCCTGTCAACAGTCGTCCCGAAGACGAGTAGTCTACTACTCGCAGCGGTAGCGATCGGTTGAATATCGGTAATTGGCGTAAAGCTGGGAGCCGCATGGGAATGTTTTGATGTATTTTCATATGTTTCTCTTTTTACTTTTTAAGGGAGAGAGTTTGAGTAATACTGTGGAAGAATGGGGCGTGGCACGTAAACCTGTTGGCCCAAGCATTTCGAGGGTTCATTCCCGGAATTACATTTTCTTATAGCAATTTAGATGTGCTGTGTATTTCAGGGAGAGGGTTTGAACCTTGCCGAAATTGGAGGGCGTGCCATGAAGTTTGTAAACCAATGATGAGTTAGTTTGCTGTTGATTGGGCGATTCAAGAGGTGGGCCGGGTTTCTAGGTCTTTAAAACCAGGGTCCGGAGCCATGGGAGATCGTTCTGAGCTAGATTTAGATCCCTTGCCTCTTCGGCGGTGCCAATGAAGGAAGATTTTCCCTTAGCCAGTTCCATGTAACCGCCATCACCCCCCATACACCTTGCCCTCGTCTCCCGCATCCTTTAAGATCCTCAGGACCTGGCTGTCTCGCTACTGTCTGTCATCAGCTGCATCTGGTTAGCCAGTTCCCTGCGTCCATTGACTTTCTTCTGCTGAAGTTTTGATGTACCACCTGGTCGAGAGAGTCATTGCCAAAACGGTAAGTAACAACCTTCCCAAGCCATTTCTTTAAGCACCTCGGTCTATGTTACGTTTTGTGTTTGTTTGCATGTCCTGATTACACAATTCAAGGCGGTCTGTAGAGCTTGTTGGTAACTTTTTTTTAATTCCTACAGCATGACAAGCGTAGAGCTTACATGCGTGTGCAATCACTGTGGATTTGGTTTGTGTGGAAGGATTGTCACGGAAATTCAGTGTGGGGTCATCGTTTCGATTAAAGAAGATAAGAGGCTTAGGCAGAATTCGACACAACCACTATGTTGCGAACCCAACGCGCTCGAGGCCACAAGCACGCTTTGGTGTTTTGGGGAAAGGAAATGGCGCAGTATCTGTCTCGCATATCGGCGGACACCTGAACCGCGCCGTAAGGGAAGGGATAAAGGGGGAGTGAAAGAAGAAAGGAAGAAAGAGGTGCCGTAGTGGCGGGCTCCGGAATAATTTCGACCACCTGGGGATCTTTAACGTGCGCTGACATCGCACAGCACACGGGCGCCTTAGCGTTTTTCCTCCATAAAAACGCAGCCGCCGCGGTTGGGTTCGAACCCGGGAACTCCGGCTCAGTAGTCGAGCGCCCTAACCACTGAGCCACCGCGGCGGGTAATGATCTGGGAACAAGAACAAACAAAGGACGCGTCTTCGTTTGGAGCTATCCACGAGGGCCACGATTAAACATTAATTCTTTCGCATTCCATGATTTCACAAGCAGTCTTCAGTGTCCTCAAAATTTCTTCGTTTTTTTTCTGACATATAACTGCGAATTTGTAAAGATAATACTTGTACATAGTTCCTGACCACTCTCCCTCCTATAGTTTATGGCTATAGTTATTTCATTTCTCTAATCTGCCTGATATCCCTTTATTTGCGCTGCCCCAGCTCAGGTGCTCGCAGGAGGAATAATCTTTCCCTTCTTTTCTTTTTATTATTTGGATAAAATCACCGCTACTACTACTACATAGAATTGCCACCCATCACAGTTAGCATTCAACATTGCACATGCGACACGTGACACGCCGCCGCGGTGGCTGAGTGGTTATGGCGCTCGGCTGCTGGCCCGAAAGATGCGGGTTCGATCCCGGCCTCGGCGGTCGAATTTCGATGCAGGTGAAATTCGAGAGCCCCGTGTACTATGCGTTGTCGATGCATGTTAAAGAACCCCAGGTGGTCGAAATTTCCCAAGCCCTTCACTACGGCGTCTCTCATAGCCTGAGTCGGTTTGGGGCGTTAAACCCTCATAAAACAACGACCATAAAAAATGTACACAACGACCGGTCGTTCATGTTTATAGCATGCAAACAGCTTAAGGCCCTTGCTTACATGGTGCTAATTGCGGCTTACGTAGTGCTCTCATATTTTATTAGGTAAAATTACAACATTTGGCCAGAAAAAAGCAGTACAGGGAGACGTCGGAGCAAATGTATTATTGTTCCAAAGGATATGCAAGGCACTGCAGATAATTTAGCGAAGCTTAAAGAGATAACATGCAAAGGTCCGAATAATGCAGAAATACAGCAGGCGCCTTCTGCTGGACATAATATTTCTGAAGTACGTAATTAACAAGTAGCGCTATCTCTCTTGTTATTCATAACTTTAGCTCAACATTTTCAACATAAATGTAGACCAAGTGAGGACTTTATTTACTAATGTACGCATGCCAGTGTTACCGGATACGTTGTCATTCACAAGTAGACATGATGCAAAGCATGCAAGGCGAGCGAATTAAAGAGGAATCGCTCGTGGGCGATGTAAAACGGTATAGCATACCTACTGACAGAGGAGTGAAGCGGCAAGATTTGACACATAAAAAAAAACCTGCAGCTGGTTCGCTTTCCCATCTCAAGGAATAAAAATAAGCGCACAACAATATGTTTGGATAGAACAGATGACAACCTAAACCTTGCAAGTGCAGAATATTTGCAGCGCGCGCATTTGTTTCTTCAAGCTTTCCTTAGCATTAGCTGAGCGACTCTGAATACCAGGTGTTGCCTGGAAGACGTTTCAAAAATATGCGTTTTGGCTTTAAAATATGGCTTTTACGGCACAGTATTACCAGTGTGAATTGTTTCCGGTGAATCGTTTTAACTATTCAGCTGGTTAACTAGATTTTAATAATTAACTTTTACCAATTGCAGTTAGGCGCTTAGTCGTAATTTTAGATTTGTAGCCGGTAGTTAGTAATAGCCATATAAGTTTTTAGAATTTCCAAAACATGGTTACCTTTGGCCATATGGATCGACAAAATTTGGCTGTTTCGACTAGTTACGCGCACTGGAAAGGTTTCTTTGCTTGCATGCTTTCGAAAGCGCATGTATTTTGGCGCTAACTGGTTCTTGAAAATTGGCTTTTGAGGAGAGGAAATGACACAGTAACTGTCCCGCCTATCTCGGCGGGCACCCGAATTGCACCGTAAGGGAAGAGATAAAGGAGGGAGTTAAAGAAGAAAGGAACAAAGAGGTGCCGTTGTGGAGGGCTCCAGAATAATTTCGACCAACTAGGGATCTTCAAAGTGCAGTGATATTGCACAGCGCATGGGTGCCTTTTGCGTTTCGCCTCCATAGAAGCGCAGCCGCTGCGATTGAGTGCCAAACCGGGTACTCCGGCTCAGCAGATGAGCACCTTAACCACTGAGCCATCGCATGATGTAGCCAAATTTTGTCGAGCCACTGCGATGAGGGTAATCGCGTTTTCAAAATTCTAAAAACTGATACGGATATTAGTAACCTACCTCTAACTGCAACTAGGCGCCTAACTAATAGTTAAATGTTAATATCAGAATTAGTAAACCAGCTTCCTCCCGGTTTACTGCCTGTTAACTACTGGGTAACTACCGGTTAGCTACAGTTTGCGGGCACTGGTATACTATGCCGCAAAATCCATATTTTAAAAGCGAAGGTTTTTCTGCTTTCGTCGGAGCGATTTCGCCGTCACCTCACGTTTGATCTTGAACGTCCTTGCTGCGCCGCTGCCATAGCAACCCAGCAAGTGACTTCGCCGCGCCGCCAAGCCTAGTCTTCGCCGTCTCTGCGCAGGGGCTCCACAGCCGTGCAGCGGCTGCTGCCTGACCACGTTATCTAGCCGAGTATCAGCTGGATAAAAAAATATTAGCTGTTGCTCAACTACTGCTGAACCTTGTTAGAGAGCGAGAGCTGTGATGTATCGTGCAAGCAGACGCGGCTTAGCGTCTGTAGCGTTGAGTGCGTTCCGCACACTGGATGAGCAGTGCGCCCAACCTGCCACCCTGGCAGGTGGCATTTGAATTAATGGCTGATCGCGAGAGGTTGTTCAGGCTGCGGCCTATTGCTGCAGTGCCGCGTGTCTGCCACAACGTTGTCAGCGCTAATGCATGCAGCCCACATCTTTCTCTCACCACCATCACGTACCTCAAAGCGCTATTGAGGCGCCCACTTACACAGGTGGCCAGTTATATGCGCCCTTCCTTTCCACAAAATCACCAAGAAAGTTCTCAACGCCAACACCAATGAACACAATGAACGCCGACGACTTTCGCTTTGTTAGCTGAGCTAATCCGAGAAAGCTTAATTTTGATGATGACTTAGTCTTCTCTGTAACACCTGGTATGTGTTACTGCTGTTATCTGTATAAGAGAGCCCAGAAAAATTCAAACCTTTTTCTTTTGCATTTGTTTATTGATGTTTGAAAAAATGTTGTTAGCTTGCATATAAATAAGCTGCGAGGAATATAAACTTAGGAGGTGTCTTGATCACGTTTTCTTTAGGTTTTTAGGTTTTCATTGAATAAAATGTGTTAGAGAAATTGGTAAAATTGCACAGTAGGAGGCCCCAAAGCGCGGCAGTCAGGGAGACTTCCTATAACAAAATGTCTCCGCAATTGGTACACCGCCAGTTTTCACTCGGACTCACAAAAGGGACGACGAAAGGCGCGAATGGACTACCTGCGCCGCACACACCGACAGGTACGAAATGCTGTATACGTCGACGCAGCCATGTACCCCAATTCCACGAACGCGGTGGCGGTAGTTTTGGACACCAACTTCAAGGAAATCGCCAGCGCCTCTCTACGCAACTGCTCTCCCACAGTAGCAGAAACGGCCGCAATCGGTCTCGCCATCCAGCACGGCGATACCACGCGAAACGGACTAAAAATTGTTACAGACTCCCAGTCGGCGTGTCGGCTCTTCCTCACTGGCAGACTTCCACACTCCATCGCTCCCATTCTGACTACCCCACATGTTAAAAATTCCACATGCAAGCACCAAATCACTTGGGCTCCTGGGCACGAGGGGCTCGAGGGAAACGAGGCCGCGGACAGTCTAGCTCGAGATACACCAACCGAGCGACTAACCTCCCCGACGTCACCCCTCTTCCCTCTATGTACGGCGAACGCCTCCTCCTTCTCCGAACGCAAAGGCAAGTCTATCCCCCACCACACTCGAAGCTAACGGCGGCAGAGGCGAGGGGCTGGCGACAACTACAGACGAACACCTTCCCAAACCTACACAAATACCATATCATGTTTCCCGATAGATACGACGGAATCTGCCCCTGGTGTGGCGGAATTCCAACAACATACCTTGTAACATGGGGCTGCTCCGGTAGCAAGCCCCCCGAACTAGACAAACATCAATCCGAGGAACAGTGGGAGTCTGCCCTGCTCAGCTCCGATTTGGTGACCCAGCGTAGCCTGATATCCCAAGCAAGAGCAACTGCGGTGGACATTGGGGTCGTGAAATAAGGACTCCACCCAAAATCTGTTTTTTCCCGCCTCTTTATTCTACCTTTCTATGAATAAATGTTTTCTACTACTACTACTACTACCGCCAGTTTTGAACACTCGACCTATAAACTTAGGGATGATTCCAGAGACAAAGCATTTTTCATAAATATATTTTTTCGCGCTAAGCGGGCAGCCTGAGTCCAGTAAGGTAGATAACGCGGTCAAGATTTTGAGCAAACCCTTCAATCCCCAGTAACTTAAGTCCTCTAAGGCACTCATTTCGTCACAAATGAATATGTTAACATTTGCATAAATTACCATTCAAGTTCATTGGCTCTTCATTTCGTAGTGACATATCTTTCCTTTGTCTTTTCTTTGGTTCACTTGTGCTTCGTTTTGTCGTTCCTCGGCGTGTGTGTTTTCTTGCGCTAAATGTTTCACCATGCCATCTTTTTTTTACAGAGCAAGGGATACCTTATAAAATGGAAAGGATATTCCAAGTGGCATTGCTCC
Organism: Amblyomma americanum; assembly: GCF_052857255.1. Classification (NCBI taxonomy): domain Eukaryota; kingdom Metazoa; phylum Arthropoda; class Arachnida; order Ixodida; family Ixodidae; genus Amblyomma; species Amblyomma americanum. The sequence goes on from NC_135497.1 coordinate 48,282,055, forward strand.
GTTGAACCAAGAAAAAATCTGAACGGCACCTGTCTCCGGGAATTTAAGCACCCAAGCAAGCCATCGCCACAACGACTGGAAGCTGCTGCTGAGGAATTAATTTACGCTGTGCAAACGAAACTTTCCAACAGCCGTCGATCCAGCGGGCTTGTCAAGGTGAACATAGACCTGGACATCTTTAGTTGGGTTTTCAATAGGAAAGGAAGGCCGCTCGAAAGGGGTTGGATTGTTTGTAATGAGTCAGACTTTTCAAAGCTGAATCTTCCCTTTGGGTGGCATACTCGAGAAACAAAACTTGGCAGTGTAGTGGCAATTGAGTTCCCAGTGCGTGTGAAGGCTGCTGTGACACGACAGAAAGCTTGCAAGCTCTTTCCAAACGGCTATCCTGTGGAAAGTCTGCAAATGTTCCTTGTGTCGAAGGTTGTTGCATGCAGAACCTCACCCACAGAAATAGTGAGCCTTCCGCCTTTCACATATATGTTGCCAGCAAACGTTTTGGAACTTTGTTTTTTTTTCGATATAGTATTGATTCTTGCATTTCAATTTGTGTCGTTTAGAATTTCTTAAAAATGAGTTCGGGAGCTTTGCGCTTAGAGATTTCTGAATGTGCAATTTCATTTACATTGACAAATAAGACAGTTCTGGAAATCTTTAGCAACAAAACGGTGTGGAGAAATCTTATTTTGAGACAATAACATCTTTTATTCCACTTGGCATGTCCATCCCAGAGAGTTTAAAGGTTGCAGTAGAGACAAGATTTAGAAGCCTCTGCTCCTCGGTACATACTCAGTACAGAAAAATTAATGGCCAAGCAAAAGAGGGGTTCCTTAAAAAAGAGCGCCATGTAAAAATTCCCTTCGATAAGGAAAGTTCTGTTCAAATTTCAAATAACAGTATCAAGGATATCATTATTCAAGCTTTACAAGAAGTGAAGCGAATGGAGGGTGTATCAGAACGGTCTCTTTCTGAACTGCGTAAGTCCATTCAGGATTTTGAGGCAAAATGCCTTCAGCTGCAAAAAGAAAACAAAAGCCTGTCATCACAGGCAAAAAACTGCCGCTTGCTCAACAACTGCGGAAAAAGGGTCGGCGAAGGTTCGAAAAGCACCGATAGAAGAAAGCTGCATTCTGTAGGCAGCGTGATAGTTCAAGGGCTAGAAGAAATTTTGGAAAGCTATGGCTTGGACTTATGCCAGTTGGTTGTAGAAGACCTTCGAGGGCTACTGCACAAAATTACTTTTTCTGACATTGACGGAATCTCCGTGGAGCGAGGAATCAAAAAAGAATACCGCAGTAATGGTAAAACTGACTATCAGGATCTTTCTTCCCCCGAGAAGAAAAGCGTCCGTGCAATCACCGCGCTCTTAGACAACCACTTTGTAAGCAATGTTTTTTGGGAAAAAATGTCTTCAGCTGTTCCTAATTTACCCTCGCTCCGTGTCATCAATTCATACAGGCAAAAACTAGACGAAAGCACTGCTGTGTTTAAAACCCTAGGAGAAGCAGCTGGCGCTCAGGTGTCTTTTGTGCACGAACTTGAAACTGCCGTTGCGGAGTACGCAGTGAATAGAGGTATGACAGGAGAACAGCTCAGGTCGCAGCCAATTTTGGTCAAAATAGAAGGAGATGGCTGTGTAGTCAGCACACGAACAAGCTGGACAACTCTATCTTTTCTCCTGATTGACAGCAGCCGGAGGCTGCAGAGCCATACCTTACATCGCCTGCTCGCAGTCGTCGAAGTCTCTGAAAACTATTTTCAGATTAGAGAAAGTTTGAAGGATTTGATAGACGGAGGTAACAGTGTTGTGAAAAGGGGAAGTGTCAGCTTGGAAGGACAGGAAGTTCCCGTCATAGTCTGTCTGGGCTCAGATCTAAAATTCTTCCTCATGGTTCAAGGATTGCAGTCAGCGTCTTCTAGGCACCCATGTCCTTTCTGTCGTATTAATTTAAAGGAACGAAGCAGAGCTGGGGCAAACACAGAGGAGTGTAATAAGCCGCCTCTTCTGCGCACTCTAAAAAACATGAGGGAGGACGGCATTGTTGAAGAATTCGGAATGAAAGTCGTTCCCCTATTCAACATTGAACCTGCATTTGTGGTTCCAGACATTTTACACATGCGCATTAGAGTCGTTAATCGCCTGGTTGATGGATTGATTGTCGAAGCAATGGACAAAGACAACCGCGATAAAGTTACGAACTTAAACACCAAGAGCACTCACGAAGAAGCAATTGTGCAGGCAATTAATAGCTGTGGTGTAAAATTTGAACTGTGGCAGGACGAAAGAAAAGGAAAAAATTTCACCTGTATTCAAGGAGACTCCTGCGAGCGCCTGCTCGAAATGCTGCCAGAGAGGCTCACTGGAAAACTCAGCCCGGAAACAGAAAAAAAAATCATCTCACTTTGGAAAATGCTTAGTCGCATTTTTGATCATTTTGAACATAACACGACCGGCGAAAGCATCGAGCAAGAAATAGCCAAATTCCATAAGACGTACTTAGAACTTGGAGAACGAGGGCATAACGGTTACGGGGCTGAAAGAATGACGCCATATATGCATATTCTTGTCTGTCATGCCTCAAATAAGCATAAAGAATTCAAGTGTTTGGGGTGGTTTTCGAGCGAAGGCATTGAGAAAAAGAATGATATTCTGAAGCATTTGCATCATGCAAGATCCAATAAATGGAATGCGGCCGCCGATGCGCTGAAGCTGGCAAAACGCCTTGAGAATAGCGCGCACGTAACAACAAGTCGAGCGTACAAAAAACACGATCGTTCATACTGGGTTGAGGGTATGATTGAAGAGAGTCGCACAAATAGGGCTCGAAGCGCTCCTGAAATGGAGGGCGAGGATACACCTCCCGCTTGCATCGAGGATATGGACGCGGTTGAACTGCGGACCGAATTGAAAGCTGCTGGCATTTCAACGAAAGTAAAATCAGTTCCCAAACTGCGTGAAATGCTTCGCAAAGAAAGAGAAAAACGATGTTTTCAGCAGTCGACTTGACTTCTATTAGCAAAAATTGCCTGCAATTAGCAATTGCCTGCTCGCGATGTTCCTCCACAAGTCTGTATGCCTCAGTTTTTATCATTTCTTACTTTTTCAATGAAATATTCATCAAAAATGTTTGTAGTGCAGTATGTGCACACTTGCAGCTTGAACGGTTTACTATGTCTCTTCACTCAATGCTAAAACTCGCATTCTCGCTGGTACGACTAAACGAGAGTGAAATGCTTTGTTTGTGCTTGTGGCGACTTATATGTGCAGTAAATGTTCTTCGTTCTTCGCCATATTTGTGATAATCTTCCTTGATGTGCAATATTTACACGCTGTATCTGTATTCATGTATGATATGTTTATATTTTTTGTATCGCGCCACGCTGTGTTGTTTTGTGTTTTTTGGGTTTCATCAAGATTAGGCCAATTGTGTTTTATAATTACTGCAGTGCGCGCTTGAAATGCCTTCGCAGTGCACCTCTGGCTGCCTATGTTCCCTGCGAAACGGCGCGGTTCATGTGGCTGACCTCATTGTAGCGCGAATGTTGCACCTCTCCTTTCCTCACAACCAGCCTAGTGATGTGTGGCGGTTGCAAGTGGTACACGTCTATGTAGAAAGTGTAAAGTTTTGCCATACTTAATATTTACTACCGACACTTTCTCAAGCTGGTTCTGTGCATAAGTGCATTGTGTATTTCTAGCAAACTGTCGAAATGTATCGTTTAGAATTTTTCTGCGCCATGATGTGATGCGATAATAAATGTATTCTGTCATGTCAAGTAAACTGCCGCTTTGATTTTTTGTACGAGTTTTTGTAGCGATTATTACGGCAGCATTTCGAGCCTTCAACGTGGCGGCGCCGTGGTGGTGGCGGCACCGCCACACTGTGGCTGCGTTGACACCCTGTAGATGCGCCGCCACCCTGTCACGTGGTTGGTTGGTCACGTGGTGCGACTGATCACGATGCTGGTCACGTGTTTGGTCACGTGTCCAAGCTCCACTCGGGCAGCTGTAGCTATCGCGTCACTCCAGGATTAACCAAAGCTAAACCACCGTTATTTTTTTTTTTGCAACTTGCACAAAAGGACAGGAACAAAGAATTGAGCAAAACACTCAGCAGGTTAGGAAGTTCGGTAGGCTGAAGAAGTTAAACTGAATGTACGCATTGCTACATTAATTTTCGCTATTTTCAACTTCACTCCTGAACCTAATATGGCCTCCTTTTGGAGATTCTCATTTGCGATGGCATGTTCTATCTGCGGCCGCCTCAGCATTTACAGTTGACGGCGAGGGGACCGAATTCCCGGGGGTATTCAGCGTCGGTCGTAATCGAGTCACGTCACCATGCTGGTGAGTAACGTCATGTAGATCCGGGCGTCAGGGTACGTTAGTAAATTTCAGCTTTAACATAAGTGATGTGTCTCCACTTGGATCCCAATTTAGATCAGTTACGAAAAACAACAGAAGGAACGAAGAGGACCGGGTGGTACGCATTGCTGCCGTTATATGATCTCTAATCGTCTTTGAAACATTTGTCAGGCAGTGCTTTCAAATACGTGAAAAGGTATGTTTGGCGCATCACAGCTCCAGCTGCCGCTGAGCGAGTTCTTACAACGTGAAAAAGCAATGCTTGCTTTCCGATCCCTCATAGTTATGTCACACCCAAAAACAATTGTGGAATCTCCTTCATCACGCTTTTCCATAAGCCGTATAATATTTCCATGCGTTTTGGTTTATGGTTTATCGTCCCAAAGCGACTCAGGCTATGAGGAACGCCGTAGTGAAAGACTCCGGAAATTTCGACCAGCTGAGGTTCTTTAACATGCACTGAAATCGAACAGTACACGGACCACTAGCATTTCGCCTACATCAAAATCCAAGCGCTCCATAACGATCGCAAAGTACAACATTGATGACCTGACTACACAACTCCTCATTGCGGCAGCACTATGAGCAGTACTTTTGAACAAAGAAAAGAAATCGCGCTGAAATTAAGAAATTTGGGGAACACTTAGCTCCGCCTTGTTGGTATGATGCTATAGCATTAACAGGTCTTTTCTGCGGCTTGGTGTCCTCTGCATATTTTGTATTCGAAATTTCAGGCTATTTCGCATGGTCTCATGACGTAACATTTAGCCCGGCGAGCAATGAGCACTCGACCGTATAACCAGCCAACAGCCACCCGCTAGTGCACCTCCCATCTCGGACATGTGACGGCGCTTGGTCATGTCACCAGGTATCGTAATCTAGTATCTTAACCCCGCTCAGCCACAGCGTTTAATGCCGGGATGCATGAGGCGTTTTTACGGCGTGAGGCCGGCGATTTTCACCCGATGGTGAGCGCCGCCACCAATGTGGACCTACCAGATAATTTTCGCACGTCGTCCGACGACGGTTGATGAGGCGGCGGCTGACGCGAGCGAATAGGTGCGCAGAAAGCCCGCTCTTTTCTGATATGACTGCTTGCGCACGTCGCCGTCGACGAGGCCGCCATGGCCGACGAGCACGTGGCGACTTGGGGGGCGGGCATGGAAACGTGACTGTCTTGAAGATAAACGATTCATCAAGCATAACATTTCTTTTTTTTTTATGGGGACATGAATTCCTGTCGTATGAAAATGGGCGCGCGCGTTTCCTCAAGGCCGGCGGAAGAAAACCACGCGCGCAAAAAGCCTGTGTTGTCTCGAGCGTGTGGTTCTCGATATCTGGACATGTTCATGCGGAGTAATGTGATGAAAAAAAAAATCCGAGGGATCTGGTTGCATGTTACATTCTCGAATTTCCTGTTTACATTATCCCTACGTCATAAGACAGGCCGGTGATCAGCCATGGAACTTAAAAGCTTCACATCCTGAGCCGGCCCTCGCCCTCCTAACCAAGCCAAACTTGCGACAAGCCAAGTGGGAGCTCCGCGTTTTTGCACCACTGCATGCAATGGACTCTACCGTGGCGTGCGCGCGCACACCCACACACTCAGCCCAACACACACACACACACACATGCAGAAAAAGGCAGTGAACTAGGGCGCCAGAAAGTCACGTGCATGCAGGTACAATTCCTATACAAGCGCATCCCGAAAATGGTTACACGTTTAAATGGTATTATTCAATAATTTGTACGCTGAGCAACCTGTCACCATACTTGTGTATAAATGCAGGAAACACATGTTGTGTGCAAGCAGCCTAGGTAAAATGATCAGCGCCGTTCGTAAGTAGAAGGCAGCATATTTTCATTTTTGCGAAAGCATAGCAGCTCATAAGGAGGAAAATCAGGCGTTGTCCTCCCCAGAGGTTTGGAAAAACCACGTGAACTAATGAGAAAAAGAAAAATTAAGTTTCGTAAATAAAATACTTTCCGAAGTGGGTTCCGCACCCACGAAGGGAACCCGCCGTATTGGCTCAGCGGATAGGGCGCGATGTCAGTGCACGCTAAACATCCCCAGGTGGTCTAAATTATTCCAGAACCCTCCACTACGGCACCTTTTTCTTCTTTTTTTTCACTCCCTCAATTTTCCCTTTACGGCGCGGTTCAGGTGTCAGCCGATATGAAAGACAGATACTGCGCCATTTCCTTTCTCAAAAAATCAATTTTCGATTTTTACTTTCAAGGTTAGTTTCTAAAATTGGTTTTGAGGAAAGGAAATGGCGCAGTAACTGTCTCACATATATCGGTGGACGCTCGAACCACGCCGTGAGAGGACTGACCTCTGGCCCACTTGAAGGTCAAAACCGTAAGCACCGCGAAATCGTTACGAGGTAGCATAGTGAAGCTTTCGCATCAAAAGTGAAGGAAAATAATGTTGCCGGCCGTGGCAATTGCTATCTAATATCTTAACCACCCGAGCTGCAGCCGGCGGAGGAGAAAGGGTAATGATATCGAGGAGAAATATAAAGGGGAGCGATAGCAAGGAAGCACAGGATCGAGTATTCGGGTGTGGCTCAATCTCCGGTCCGCTTTCGAAGAGGGATGCCATTCACATACCTGGCTTAATATCTCATATGGGCCCTTGAGGCTTGGGTGTTACGCATATTTTTGAAAGTATGGCGGAGTGCTTGGCGTAACGCACTCTGGCACAGGTCAGCCCGGTATTGCACTGCCTCCGGGATTGGCCCGTGGCCTACGGGCTATTGCGCGCGCTTTTCTTCTGTCTCTTTACTCCAATCTTTCACCTCCTACTATCAGCACGCAGGCAGCTGGGCGTGGCTCCGCATTGAGCTAGTAAGCAAGCCCGTGCTTTTCCTTTCGTCCTTCTGTCGACAACTCAACTCAACTCGAAAAAAGGAAGCACAGGGGCTCGAGCTGGGTTTGGGTATCGTCGCCTTCCTCAACTTCCATTCGGGCGGTGTGAACTGATCAGCTTGGCTGGCCATTGCATTAGAGCAGCACGCCATCGCCGCAGCCGAACACCACGCTGCAAGCTTTCTCCTTCACAGCTCGTCAGTAGACTTAATTGTTGTCCGTAATTTTTTTCCCCGTTGCGAAAAACTTGACAATTATGGTGAGTCAGGTTATAACTGCAACCTCTTTCGAAAAAATAAAAACACTGACGTGTAAACAAATGCGCAACACAAGGTTCTTACTGATGCTTATACGGCCGCTAGTTCTGTTCTGTCACCAGTCATCAGATTTTCTGTACAGCAAAACACCATTTACCACAGACACAGACCGTCCCACGGGGAGAAGTTGGGTGCAGCGCTAAAAAAATTCTATTCCACGCATATGCTCTGGACTCACTGAGTGATAGCTGGGCCTTGGCACAATTCTGGAACGTTTAGCCATATCTTGTGTGATGTGCATATATACCGCCAGTAGTTTTTGACAAATGGCCCCTCAAAGTCGGACAAAAACGGGGCGTGTACACCGCTTCAACCCCAACACGACTTCTTTCTTTTCTTGCACCGCAGTAAAGGAACAGACTAGAGGAGCCGCACAGTCAGCCCGTTTCGAACACGCTGGGTGGAAAAAAAACAGAAACGCGAAGGGTGCCCCCCTCCCGAGGAGCTTGGCTTGAGGGGAGGACACACAAAGCGGACAATGGGCGAAGCTTACTAGCGTCTCTCTCTCAAACCGGGAGGAAGAATGTAAGAGAAGGAGGAGGAGCTCAACTTCATGCGGCCCGTGGTGGTGGCGTTGTGAACTAGGACCGGATGAACCAGAATCCTGGCCATGATCTTCGGTCCGCACTCTTTTAAGAGAGCGATCAGGTTCTGAAAGGGGGGAGCCATAAAAAATGTTTGGTGTTCGGCAGCGGTGCTAGCCGCCCACCACGGAGCCCAACATGGGGATGGGACAGGCGCCTTTAAGAAAGCCCTGCCTACACCAGCTATACACCGCCACTATAACCTAATACGGCATAACACAGGGTTGTCAGCCACACATGATTAACCCTCGCCGCCTATGAAAAGTGAAAAAAAAACAGAGAAAGGAGGAGGCGACAGGAAAGTTGTAAGAAAGAGATAGGAAAGTGAAAGATTGAGGGCAGGACAGGAAAAGGCGACTGCCGATTTCCCCCGGTCGGGTCAGGCCGGAGGTGCCGTCTACAGGAAGCTGGGGCCAAAGTGGTGTGTTGCCTCCGCCGAGAGGCCTTAAAGGTCCAAACGCTCGGCATCGGCTCCACCACCAGCATCCCCTTTTCCCCGGACACGGCGAAGCGCGGGTGCTCCGGTCCGTGGTGATGCACGGTTCACCATCAACCCCCTGCGTATGCTCGGGAACCCGCTGTGTCGCCACTCACCGACGCCTGCAAGCTGCAGACGCCCATCCCCCCTGCGGGGATCCACATCCTTGAGGCTTTTTGCTTCCATAATTCCTACTGCACTAGAAGCCGTGTGTTGGTGAATAATAATAATAATAATAATAATAATAATAATAATAATAATAATTGGTTTTGGGACGAAAGGAAATGGCGCAGTATCTGTTTCATATATCGTTGGACACCTGAACCGCGCCGTAAGGGAAGAGATAAAGGAGGGAGTGAAAGAAGAAAGGAAGGCAGAGGTGGCGTTCTGGAGGGCTCCGGAATATTTTAGACCACCTGGGGATCGTTAACGTGCCCTGACATCGCACAGCACACGAGCGCTTTAGCGTTTTTCCTCCATAAAAACGCAGCCGCCGCGGTCGGGTTCGAGCCCGGGAAATCCGGATCAGTAGTCGAGCGCCCTAACCACTGAGTCACCGCGGAGGGGCGTGTGTTGGTGTTTGAATCTGAATTCCACACACCCATACGCATGCAGCACACATCCTTTCCCAGCATAGCACCACGTAAGATCATGTCAATGCCCCATTTAGGGACAAGGGGTGCAAGCAAACAGAACAGTAGGAACAAAACGCAAACACTAATGTTGTGTGAGTGACTCCTGTGCTCTGTCTTTTGGGCTGCATGTCTCAAGATGATCAACCCCCTCCCATTTTCCTCAAAAAGTGAAACTACAACAAACATCTACTCCCAACTTGTGAGAACAAAACGACGAACATAGAAGGAAGAACATAAACAGGTCTCGTCCTTGTCTTTCCATGTATTCTACAATTATGGGAACTACTTCCTTGTTCAGCTACGTGTCCTACCTACATTCTTCCGCGATTTGTCGCCTCTCGCCACTGCTTGTGTCTAGGGGCACAAACGTTGCCAGTTTCACAGCAGGAGGCCCACATTTAAAATTATAATTTGCTAGATCCGTGACAGCCTAGTTGCTTTGTTCAGTATACAGACAGGCTTTGTTCATTTGGGGTCTGCAGGTGAAAGCTGTTGTCTTAATAGTGAATGTTCCCACGTTTACATTTTTTTCTTCTTTCTATGTAATGGCTAGGACAAAAACTGTCACCCACCCAATGCAAAGGAAGTAGCCACATAATCATAAGGTCTCTTCCATTTGGCTCCACTTTCTGCACTAGTTCAAGAAGTGCAGCACGAGTTCTAGGCCGGCTTGCACTCGCCGAAATGGAAGCGCAGCTGCGGTGCAGCAGTATGGCGGTGCCCATGTGCAGGTCGAAGAAGAGGAGAAGGTGTGGCGCTAGTTATTTAAAGAAATAATGATAGTTCTTTGTTGAAAGGTTTATGGCTTAGGGGGGTTTAACATCCCAAAGTGAATAAGGCTATGAGGGACGCCACAGTGAAGGGCTCTGGAAATTTCGACCACCTGGGGTTCTTTACCATGCACTGATATCACAGCACGCGGGCCTCTAGAATTTTGATGGAGGCAAAATTCTAGGGGCCCGTGTACTGTGCGATGTCAGTGCACGTTAAGGGAGCATAGAGACCTAATTTTGGTGGCACATTTTCTTCTTTATAATAAAGCGAAAGACACTACAATGCATGAATCACCATGTGGTATTCGCCTACGACCGCTAAATAATTTATAATCTAATTTTTCTCTCATGCTGTTTTGATTTAAACCGCCGAATGAGAACTTGTGATGACAAAGAGAGGTTTTAGGTTATTATAGGCATAGAAAAATTGCGATATAATTGCTGCTTTATCGTTTTAACTTACTGCACTGCTGAAGCCAGCCTTCCTCAAGAGGGGGAATGACAACAAATGTAGAACCACCAATTATATTGCAGTTTTTCACACCTCACTTGACCTACAACCTCTCTTTAAGGTCACAGTCATCGTTCAGCTGTTGAAACTGAAACAGCACGAGAAAGAAATTCAGTTAAAAATTATTTAGTAGCCATTGGAGCATACCACATGGTAATTCGTGTATAATAATGCCTTACACCTCATTACAAGAAAAGATTTGTTTGGTTTATGGGGGTTTAACGTCCCAAAGCGACTAAGGCTCTGAGGAACACTGTAGTGAAGGGCTCCGGAAATTTTCGACCACCTGGGGTTCTTTAACGTGCACTGACATCGCACTGTACACGGGCCCCTAGAATTTTGCCTCCATCAAAATTCGACCCCCGCGGGCGGGATCGAACCCATGTCCTTTGGGTCAGCAGCTCTCTTAAAGCACTCCAGGTGGTCAAAATTTCCGGAGCCCTTTACTACGGCGTCCCTCATAGCCTGAGTCACTTTAGGACGTTAAACCCACATCCTTTCAGCAAATAACTTCCATAATTTCATTAAATAACACGCGCCATACCTTCTCTGCTGCTTCGACCTACACATGGAGGAGTTGAGTGACTGTTTGAGGCATCGTAATGAAAACCTAAGCGGTCGAGTCGAGTCGCATGGGCAACATTTCAGCGCTAATTCATAAGTCGCCTGTGTGTATACATGCAACGATTTTTTTTTTCTGTGAAACGACGATTTCCTAGAGCAGGTTCATGGTAAGACTTCTTTGCGATTTGCTGCTTGAAAATTCTTCCAAGTGTTTCAGGATTTTGGTGGTCGTTGGTGTCGGCGGCATGCAGTTGGCTGCAATTTCGTGACGACAGCAAGGCTATCAGACAATCGGGCCTACACTCGACCGTTCGTTTTGGAAGTGGCCAATGTCAAGCTGCATTTGAACTGTATGAACTGACGCTGCCGCCACCCCCGCGGAACTTCACAGAACTAGTGCAGAGATTTCAGCCAAATCAAAGAAACCTGTCATGACGACAATCTTAACCAAGTGCTAGTTTGGGCTTGTTGGTATAGCATATTAGAAGACATAGCGCAGCACAACGGGACAAAGAAAAGGAGCACACAGGATAAGCGCTCGTCCTGTGTGCTCCTTTTCTCTGTCCCGTTGTGCTGTAATATGTCTTGTTCTAATTAACCATAATGACCTGTCACACACTGCAACAGTGCCTTGTGAGCTTTATGCACCTCACAAGCTTCCAAACAGTCAAAGGACATCAAGCACATTGTTCCCAGTGTTCATCTCTTTAAGGCCTCTTTACAGCATCAGCTGTAAAAAGGTCTTAAGATTAGAGGCCTTAAAAGGAATCTTGCTTTTACAGTTGCCTCATGCACTCCATGCTAGTTGGCCACCTAAGTCCAAACACCTTCCCCACTTAAAACCGATGTTCGGTGCAGGTGGCACATCACTCATTTTAAAATTATCACAGAAAGTGGAGGGCTCACCTTGTGGCGCCTTAAAGCCTTTGCTGCCTCAGCATTTTAACGTCCCATTTGTTCAGCCTCTGCGCCCGCAAGGGAACGCCAGGCTCGAAGCAAGAATCGGGAAGGCCCGTGCATACCAGAAAACTGCCTGCCAGTTTTTCATGTGCTGTTTTCTGAAATAAATATGAATTTAAAAGAACATGTTTCGTTCTGCAGACACCAAAGCCTAATCGCTTATCTCACCGCAATTTTTGCACCTGTTTTAGAGAGAGAATTGTAACAGGAGCACACAATTGTAAAGTGCAATTAAGTCAACACTCAACAGACTTTCCCAGCCGCGGGGCCACAAAAAATCGGACCGTGTACAAAACTCATCGCGCAAACGGTTAGTTCAACTCACGACTGGCTTTCTTAGTAATAAAGCCGGTCGTGGTTCAACTGGACTGTTGTCAAAAGTTTCCCGCCTTTTTTCGGGAGCACGCAAAAGCCGGTAATTATGCGTGTTTTACATGACCATGACTTACGTTGGGCTGAGTTGACAAAAGGTATAAAAACACGCTCAGCGCTTGCTCTTTTCCGTAGACCTGCACAGAGCTTTTGAGCAGAACTTACGGTAAAAAAAGATGAGTCTTTCCCTTCGAGCCTTTGGGTCCACTGGCGGGCAAGGGGCCCCGTGCTTGTCCTGGGTTATCTGCTAACACAAAATATTCGAGCGCAAGGAAGTTGAGTACGAAATGCCGAGTGTCAGATAACAGGCAATCGCTCAGTATGTGCATACCAAAAGATAGAAAGAACAAATTACTCACGTGCAACACGATCGCACGCCCTTCCCGCCGACCGGCCATAGTGCTACTGAAATCAATGTTTGGCTCGGCTCAAACATGACTCAAACAGCAAAAAAGTTGCCGGACGTGACGTATTTTCGTCAAACCGGATGCGACGTCATGGGCTGAAATAACGCTTGCGTTATTTTGACCTGGCTACAGCAGTCACTGCCGTCGAAATAACGCCGGGCAAGTCGAAGCGCTAGCCAAGCCTGCAGTCGGAATGCAACCATGTGAGCAATGAGGCACTGGTAGAGGTGGTTGAACAGGTGCTTTGGGATGGTTTTTGTTCTTCCGTGTTCGCTGCGTGCGTCCTGCGCGTTGTATTGCCGTTAGTGTGTGTATATGTGTACGGCCAGAACGCTGCACTGGAGTGTACAACCGCTTGCTGTCCCGTTCAGCATCGATGCATTGTAATACAATTATGCAGAATGTGCGTTACAATGCCAGTGGCCCTGAATGAAAAAGGAGACTTGAAGCCGACGGAAAAGCTGCTCTCCCTCGCAAGGAACAGTCGACACGTGTTTTGGTGGATGATAGCGTTTATCACGCCAACAAATTCAGCACTGGCCAATAGCACTGATGAGCTGCTGCTGCTGCTGCATCATGATAAACACTTTTGTGATGTTTGTTACAAGCTTGTTGGGTGTGAACGTGGCCATGAGTGGTATTCGTCGAGCAGCGGCCCTCAGCACGTAGTACCAGTGAATACCTGAAGACGATTACTATTTGCCCGCGCCCTGGCGACTCGCATTCTACCGCATGCATAGCCGTTAATTATTTATATCTGCATTTCACACGTAGTTGAACTGTCGCAAATATTACAGCCGCATTGTTAAAACGTACTGTCTGAAAGCACCCTTTTTCATTTTTTGTTTTGAGGGAGGGGGTGGCGTGAATGAGCGGCTGCTCAAATGTCATCATTATTTTGAGCTTACTTTCTAAATATGTGCCTGGGTGGCCCATTCTCGCCTCATGGTTGCACTGTAAGCAATGCGTTTATTGGGCAGAAATTTATTTGCTGTTGTGTTGGCACAAGGTTAATGATTGTCATTGTACTGTGGTGCCATGTTCAAACAAAACACATAATTGTACACTCTCCTTGCAGAATGTCTAATGGGGTAATAAATTACTAAGCAGTGAGTATGCACCGTGATAAATGGGAGGAACGTTACTGAATTACTTCACACTTGGTCCTTTCAGTTGTGGTTAGTGGTTACGTATGCCTTGGTGCCTGCTGCATTCCAGTGTAGGGGCGAGAGGCGTGTCAAGCTTAACTTAGCAGCATATTTCTCTCCACTGTCTACTGGTCAACATGGTAAACTAAACCGAACATAATGCGTGCTTGCTCAGACCAAGCTAACACTACATTTTACTTATTTACTCTCAGGGCCGATCGGCGTCGGAGAGAGGAGTGGGTCGCTAACAAAAATACATGTGTAATAGGCAGATTAATTAAGATGATTATATACAGCAGACTTGAAGGCGTCGGAAGCAGCGATGGACACGACGAAGGCAGAGAAGATGTGACAGTTGGAAACGTGGAAAAGCAGAGGTCTGCGTGAGTTTGTACACGACTTAAGCTGAACACTAGCAAAAAATTAAGAAGGCGCAGAGGACTGAGGCAAGAGTTAAAACTGTAGTTTTTATCCGATGAAAGTACTTCCCAGTAAGCCAAATGAGCACATGCAAGCAGTTATGTGAACACAGAACAGGGAAAATGAAACACCGTTTTGGACAGAAGGAAAGCTAAGGCACATTGCTTATTGTGATGTTGCTTAAGAAGCTGGTGTCTAGTTCCCCTTCATATCTGGTCCTTCCACACCCAGCAACTGAAATGCCATCAAAAAAGAGCATCTCCAATCACTCTAATTACATGGGAGGTACACATCTTCAGTTGTCAGAGGCTTGGTGTCTCATCTTACGCACTAGCTAGTTTGGTAGATACAAACTTTACCGCATGTAAGAGGCATGTTGTAGCCTCGTAGGGGGAGTATTTTGTAAGTCTTACAGCATGTTGTACAGTGCTGGCATGTTTCATTATTTATATCGCAGTAATATGCTAGCACAGGCTAGAAAGTTTGTAACTGAACAGAAAAAAATAATGTTCATGCCATGTCTTAGCGACATTCTTAGTAACATATAAAATATCGTGCAAATAAGGAACTGCTCATTTCTTTGTCAGCTTTTTCTTTCCAAGCATAGATATTTTGCAAGTTAGCAGCTTTCTACAGTCTTCTGTGGCTATCAGCTGTCCCACTTGTTTGTCAAAGCTGCCAAGTACACGATAGATTGTGTCAGTGCAAGCTAAGTAAAAGATGGATTGAAAATTCATGCTTTCAGAGTATTTCCAGAAAAAACTGCTTTTATTTCCTACTAAAGATGAAGGAACAGCATCGATGGTGCACCTCCTTCTTGTCACTGCAGGAATTATGGCTGCTCGCTGCTTTTTCGTGGCTTTTCATTTATCTGCAGGAAGAGCAGGCATGAATGGGTGGCAAAGGGTACCTACTAAATTAAACGTCACAATGAGCAATATTTTGTTGTGCTTTTGTTATCCATGAAGGAGTTAGCGTTTTTGATTGATGGATGTGTAGCAAAGATGTGACTGCTACATTGCACTGCGTTCACAGATTTGTTTGCCCATGCGTTTAGTTTTCTCAATGGGTCGTTTCCTTACCAAACAGCAGAATAAATTCGGCTTTCAACCTTTGCACTTTTATCATGTTTGCAATGTATCTTTAGCTGGTGTTCAATTTCAATCTTGAGAAGTTGTCTAACCGTTGTCCGTGTCTAAATACTTTCCAACTGTTGACCTCATTACGCTGCATTTTTTATAGAAAACAAATGTCGCATTAACATTTTTATTAAACGTTACCCTGTCATGTAGTTAGCGACGTGGCGAAAACATTTTTTAAAGAAAACAATCCTTTTTTGGAAGAAAAATTTATTGGTCCCCAAATGTATACAAAAGATGATAAGTGTACAGACGAGGGTCCGATAGTCAAAGGCTATACCAGGACCCTCGATAGCTCAATAATACAAGAAATAAATGCAGCAACAGTTAGCGCAGAATTATAAAATATAGAAAATAACAAATGAATACTTCACCACAAAAACATTATAAAAGCACGAAATGCAGGTAATATATTTAAAAAGAGAATAAAACATCAGCATTCCAACAAAAATACCTTGAGGTTTTTCTTGAATACAGCAAGGAAATTAATGTTCTTAGAGTGGGCGGCAATGTATTCTAAAATGAAACTGCTTAAATAGACGACGTCGTTTTGCCATAATTTGTATGGGCTTTGGGGAGCAGAAAATTGCTTTTTGCTGCAAATCGGGCAGGGTTGTGATTGATGAGGAGAATGGTGTCTACAAACTGAAAATGAAGGGTGCATGTAGTAATTTAAGAAACATGATACCAAGGTGATACTGGAAAAGCTGGTGGGCTGGTAAAACATTGTGCTCATGCAATAAAGAACGAGCATTAGTAGAGAAAGGGCTACGGGTAATAATGCGGATGTCCTGGTTTTGTAAGTGTGGCAGACATGATAAATGACAATGATAAGTATTTCCCCATGCAATCTTCCTATAAGTGATCCGACTATGTATGAAGGCATAATATAAAGATAGGAATAGGCTGCATGGAAAACACAGACGCGCTCTAATTTGCACTCTGATGCCAAATATAGATTTTTCTTTGATGAGCGGTATGGACGGAAAATTTAAGAGCTGAATCAAGAATAACACTCAGAAAGTTGGTGTTATCAGAAGCCGGCACATTACAACAACAAAGGGTTTCGTAGGAGGACACGAAAGAATTTTCTGGCTACTTTTCAAGACTATGAATTTCGTTTTAGTAGGACTAATCACTAGCTGATTATCGGTACACCATCTGGCTACATTACTTAGAACGGCATTAAATTTGAGAGTCAGATCATCTATGGCCGTATTAGATGACACAAGTGTAATCAGCATATAAGACACAGTGAGATGTGCTAATAGAATTAGGAAGGTTATTAATGTATAGCATGAATAGTAAGAAACCTAAAATGGAGCCCTGAGGGTCACCTTGGTTAATAGCTTTAGCTTGTGAGAATCTTACACCAATATTGATTATTTGTTGGCGATCTTGCAAAAAGCTTTTCATCAGTCGCGACACGGGACCTGTAATTCCATAGAACTCAAGTTTTTTAAAGCAATATGGTGTGAATAATCATGTCAAAAGCTTTTGTGAAATCTAAAAAGACAGAGCCAACAAATTTGCCATTATCAATACCTTGCTTGGTAAAATCAGTCGGAGAGATGAGAGCTAAGTTAGTCGAGCTGCCAAACCGAAAACCAAACTGATGGGTGGAAATGATCTTAAATTATCTAGGTAATTGTTTAAGCGTTGAACTATCAATTTCTCAATTATCTTACTGAGAGAAGATAAAATAGATATGTGTCGATAGTTAGAAATTAATCGTCTGTCTCCTTTCTTGAACACTGGGATTACCTTAGCTGTTTTGAGGCAAGCAGAAAAAACACCTGTCTTTAGGATGAGATTAATAACATGACAAAGTGGTTCAGAAGCCAGATTGGCTACAAGTTTAAGGTGGCGGGAGGATATCTTATCTAATCCAGCGCTAGTGTCCTTGAGGCCAGTAATCAGCATTTCGATTTCAGGAGGGGAAACAGGAAAAAGAAAAAGAGAAAAAGATTGTTTCGAGCGCTTTATGTTTATTTCGGAACTAAGTGGAGGACTATTATGAGGCGGAGAAAGGAAGTCATTAAAGCAATTCGCAATGTCGAATGGCTAAGTTTAGAGTGTACCATTGAAATTAATTTCAGTAAGGGGGCTGTTCGGGCTGAGTAATCTGAGGAAGTCACTCAAAAATTTCCACTGCTTTTAGTGTTATCATTTTTACATATTTTTTGCTGATAGTAAGATTTTCTCGCACGTTTCAGTGGGTTATTTAAGAAATTAGCGTGCTTTTTTCAGCGTGCAGCTAAAAAAACATTAAAAGGAAAGCCGCGAAGGCGCCCCGTAGTTGACGGCGGGCAGCTACGCGAGAAAAGGCGCACAATACGTCGCCGCGTGATCGGCATGCACTTCGCAGCCGCCGCGCCTTTCGACATTTCCTCCAGTGAGGCGCCCGTCTGAGCGGCTTTTGACCTGCGGGCAAGCGCGGAAGGCAGATAGTTTTGGGAGACAGAAGAGGGCATAAAAAAAGAACGTGCTTAGAAGCGAGGTTGTGTGCGCTTCTGCTAACCAATGTGTGTAAGAGAGAGAGAGAGACTCTTTAATAACGCGCAAACCTGTTGTAATCAGCTCCAACTCTGACCGGAGCAACCTCCCCGCCTTCCTTCGCCCACGCCTCTATCGTTGTTTTTTGCACAGCGATTCCAGGTTGCGAAACGCTTAGTGCCCGCCTGTAGCTTAAAGCGCAGATTCAATAACCTAGCCGGCGCGAACCTGGTTATTTCCTGGGCGGCCAGACTTCGCAAACGCTCTTGCGCCTGAACACGACCAGCTTTCGTGCAGTATCTGGGTTTCAGCGTAAACTCGTGAGCGCATGTCAATATGAGCACTGACTAAACTTGCGGAGGTGTTTTTCTGCCAGCTTTAAAGCCAGTCTGCTTACGTGTAGAGAACAAGCAGGCATTGGGAAAGCGCAGGCTACGCAATCGTGCGTACATTTTTTTTTAAGCGAAAGCTTTACTGGCCGCGAACTTGCAATTTCGCCGTGGCGGTACTCCGCGCAGGCACATGACGTCACAACGCGCGCATCCCTGCAGACATTTCTCTCTCTCTCTCTCTCTTCCTAGTCACTACTGCGCATGCGCCACTAGTAGCACCGAGCCACAGGTGTTCAGCCGCTGCGCAGCGCCGCGCCTTTCCTCAAAATTAAACTTTCAATTTTCAGTTTTCGCTTTCTTCTTTCGCTCCCTCCTCTATCCCTTTGTTACGGCACGGTGTGGGTGTCCACCGATATAGGTAGTTACTGTGCCATTTCCTTACCTCAAAATCCAAACAAACCAAGTGAGCCGACGGCGTTCATACAGTGCATTGGCGTTGACAACATTGCAAAGGCCGCTCATTTTCACGAAAGGAAAGACGCACAACCCGCTCTGTGGGTCAGTGGAGACCTCAATCTCGTTTTCATGTACGTGTTTCATGTACGTGGCGTTGGTGTCGAACTGCAAAAGCCTGCTTTAATTGCGTTCCGCGCACTGGATAGGCAGCGCGCCCTCTCTGCCACCCTAGGAGGCAGCATGCAGTTAATGGTTGATCGCGAGAGATGGATCTCCAAATGAACGCTGCGGCCTAGCTATTGCTTCAGTGCCGCACGTCAGCCACAACGCTTGGCAGCGCTAATGCATTCAGGCCACATCTCTCTCTCTCTCACCACCGCCACGTGTATCTAAGTGCAAATGAGGCGTCCGCATATCTCAGGGAGTCAGTTATGCGCCCTTCCTTTAATCATAGCCATCGCCGTGTAGAACATTGTCAACGCCAATGTCAATGAACCCAGTGAACGCTGACATCTTTCGCTTTGTATACCCTGGATTAGCTGAGCTAATACACATTATTTTTTTTTCAATTGCAGCCCAATGACAGTTTTAGTTTCACTGCATTGCTTGCCAGGCGTGCAAACTCACGCAGCTTAGCCGTTTCACGAGTGCTACGCGACGACACACTCGCAAGAACCCCGCTGAGTGTAAATGATGTGAGCCGCCTCGGTACAAGGGATGCATTTAATACAAGGGATGTATTTGTGCGGTAGCCCTCCGCGGCTGCTAGAGCAACAGCCATCTCTTCCCCCTCGGCTACCGTACAATCCCTTGCCGACGCACAAGTGAATTCCTTAAAATCCGAGCCTATCACTGTCGCTACGACCTTTTGCTCTGTCGTTCCTCGTTTCCAAGGATACACTGCGGCGTCCGTGTAGACCGTGTTTGCTTTGGTTGCTAGGTTTTTCTCTAGAAATTTTGCCCTGGCGTTTCGCCTGGCCGTATGTAAATTTGGGTCCATGTTTTTTGGGAGCGGTCCTACTTTGATAGAGCTGCGGAACCCATCCGGTAGGTTCGCCGTTTTTGTTGCTCTCTGATTGATTCTTGATAGCCCAGTATGGCCAGGAGATTTCTGCCGGTGGCAGTCTGCTGGAGCCGGAGTAGCTGCGATCCCAGTTGCGCCTCCTTCAACTCCTCGAACGTATTGTGTAGCCTGAGGGCCAGCAGCTTCTCCGTTGAGGTATTGTTTGGGAGGTGCAGCACCGTCTTGTGTGCTTTGCGTATGATGACGTCAATCTGTTTGTTCTCTTTCACCTTTGTTGTTGCTGTAGTAGGGGAGGGAGTACTTGATTCGGCTGATTACGAGGCTCCTAACCAGCTTGAGCGTATCTTCCTCCCTCATGCCACTTCGTTTCTGCGACACGCGGTTGATCATGCGAGCCACCTGCGTGCTCGCTTGCTTCAGAAGGTTGATGGTGTGTGTGCATCGCTGGTTGCTTTGCACCAACAATCCCAAGATTCTGATGGCTTCCTTCTCTGGTATCCGTTGACCCTCTAGGGTAACCTTGAGGGTTTCTTCGTTTCGTTTTCCTCGACTGACTCTCAGGAGCTCGGTATTCTCCTTCGAGCAGGCGAGGCCTTGACGTAATCTTCCACGCATTTTGCTGCAGCTTGGAGTTTGTGTCTGAGGGAGCCGTGGTTGGTCCAGGCGGTGATATCGTCGGCATAGATGCTGTGTTGTATGCCTTCGAACTTCTCCAGCTTCTGGGCCAATTTAATCCTAGCTATGTTCAATAGGATTGATGAGATATCGGATCCCTGCGGGGTTCCTTTGTTGGGTGTGTGGAACTTTTCGGAGCGCAGATCTAATCCCAACGTGGCTGTTCTGTTAGACAGGGACGCTTTTACGTAGCCGTGGATTCGCCGTCCGCAATCCAGGTTGTCCAGTGCCGTGAGGATGGCCGCATGGCTAACGTTGTCAAACGCTCCTTTTACATCCAAAGCCATTATTACGTTTTCTCCGTTGTATGGGATGTTGCTGAGTACTTATTCTTTGATTTGTAGTAGGACGTCTTGGGTTGATAGTTTAGTGCGGAAACCGAACATGCTGTGGGGGTACAGGTTCTCGTCTTCCATATGTTGCTGTAGCCTCCTTTTTACGACTCGTTCATATAACTTTCCCATGCACGAGGTGAGTGATATCGGTCGCAGGTTTTCAGCTTGTAGTTTTTTTTCCTGGCTTGGGAATCATCACTACTTCCGCGTGCTTCCACTCATCCGGCACTGTGTCCGCTTCCTAGTGTTTATTGAAAAAGTCTGTCATCTGCGTGACTGCCTCATCACTCAGTTTGTGGAGTAGTGCGTTCTTGATTTTATCCGCGCCTGGCGCCGTGTTCCGGGTTGATGCCCCGATTGCTGCGAAAACCTCGTCCCTGGTGATGGGTCTGTTCAGGTGTCGGTTTTCGTTGCCTCGGTATCTTCCCGTGTACGCCTCGGGTTGGTCTTGCCCGTAACACTTTATGCGGACTTCTCTAACAGTTCCTCATCTGTTCCTTCGAAATGGTGTACCTGTTTTTGGATGGCCCTGTTAATTTCTGATTTGGTCTTAGTTGGATCCATCAGGGCCTTGAGGATGCGCTAGGTTTTCCCAGTGCTGAGAGTCCTGTTTAGCGAGTCGCTAAATTGCTGCCAGTTCTGCCTTGCTAGTTGGATCGCATACTACTCTGCCTACTTGGTTATCTCTGCTATCTTCTTCTTGGGTTTCTTGTTCAGCTTCTGCTTTTTCCACCTTTAAGTGAGGCCCCGTCTTGCCTCCCATAGCTTGAGGAGCCGGGAATCCACTTCCGGTGTCTGCTCTGTTCCTTCCACCTCTTGGGTGTATTGCTGCTGAATGTCTTTGAGGTGCTTGCTCCATTCTTCTATTTATTAAGGTTATCCCCCCTCCATTGGCTTGCATTCCTTCCGGAAGGCGTTCCAGTCTTTTATTTGGGCTACTCCTATCTTGCGTGTGATGTTTTCTGCTGGCACTTGCGTTCTTATTATGTAGTGATCGCTACCCAGGTTCTCCAGCAGGTTCTCCCACGCGACTTGCCTCCCTCCTTTGACGTATGTCAGGTCTGGGCATGTATCGGGGCTAACGCTATTTCCTAGGCGCGTCGGCTGGTTTTCGTCTGTCAGGAGGGTTCAGCCTGTGCTTTCCGCTGCATCGCTGACCTGTGTTTTGTTCTTATTATCTTTTTTGTAACCCCAGCTCAGCTCTACCCGCGGGCGTTGAAGCCGCCTGCGATTAGTATGGTGTTGGATTTGGTAATTTGCTGGCGCCAGTGAATAATTTCTGGAAATCGCCATCTCTTTGCCTTGGCGGGCTGTATAGATTTACTGTGAAAGTACTTTTCTCTTTCCTTTGCTTTTTTGGGATTATTTCTGTCACAACGTCGTCTATTCGCTTAGCCGAAATTTTGTCGTGTGCTATGGTGACTAATTTTTTACTGATTAAGGTAGCCGTGCGTGCTTTTTCTTGGTATGTGTATCTCTTGAGCGTCGGCACGGTGTTTGTCTCCTGAAGCGCGATTATGTCAGGAGAGTTTTGCTGTGTGTTTATGAATTGCTGCAGTAGGCCTGGTTTGTTACGATAGCCTCTGCCGTTCCATTGCCAAACCTGTAGTGTGTCTTGTCTAGCCATGATGATTTGTCATTGATTTGTATCGTACATTGGTTTTCTGCACCGAATCTTTTTTCGTCTTAGAGTCTATCTCTAGCCTCGTTTGTTTTCTTTTGCGTATTTTGATTTTTGATGTAATTGCGAAAGCTCTGGTCTTGCATTGCCATTCGCTGTTGCATTATGTTCATTTGCTCCTGTACTTTTTGCATGAGGGATTGCATTTGAATTTCGAGTGTTACCGTTGGTTGTGGCTGTTGCGTTATGGATGTTGGGGTTTGCGGCTTACGTGGGCTACCTGTCTTCTGTTCTCGTAGCTCCCTAATTAATTGTTTTATGCGCTATTCAAGCTGCTCTGCTCTTTTCCTTCCCTGTTCTAGCTCGCGCCTTAGGGCTTTGTTTTCCTCCCTTAGCTGTCTGTGTTCGTTGTTATTATTATTGTTATCCGAGCGGGGAAACTGTGACTGTGAGGGCCTGCTCCCCAGCTCAACTTATCTCCGCCCTTCTTCGGTTGTTGCTGCTACTGTTGCCGTTGTTGTTCCTTCGCCCCGGGTGGTGGCCCTTGCGGTCACCGAAGCGTGTGTCAGCAAAACCATCGCCCGAATCCTAAAAAACGAGGTCTCCACGTTCCGCAC
Source organism: Amblyomma americanum (assembly GCF_052857255.1). Lineage (NCBI taxonomy): Eukaryota > Metazoa > Arthropoda > Arachnida > Ixodida > Ixodidae > Amblyomma > Amblyomma americanum. The sequence goes on from NC_135497.1 coordinate 48,305,153, forward strand.
AAGCCCACAAACAATGTTGCGCTTTGCCTACCTGTTCCCAAAGACCGACTGCGGAGAGAATGAGCCCAAAGCATTGTCTACAAAATTCCTTGCGCTGACTGTGACAGAAGCTACATCGGCGAAACAAAAAAATTCAAATATAAATTCGGCAACATAAAAACGACATCCACAACTTCGCAAAAGAGCGCAATCCAGTAGCCGAACAAGCCGAGGACTTCGCCCATAGAATCAACTTCGAAGAAACCCGCATCCTCTGAACCGAAACAAATTGCCACAAAAGGCTCCTTCTGGAATCCTGGCACATCCAAACCACCCCGAACAACATCAACCACGCAAGAGGAAATCTGACCCGACCCCAGTATATGCCCAGGGACTTCGCTCTTCAATTCAACGAAAAAAAGTCGCTATTCACCGCCTCCCCGCAGTGCGACAAAGTGACTAACAGCCTTAACCCCCTCCTCATCTCCTCCTTCCCCACGCCTTTTGCATCACAGCTGTCGTTCCTTTGACCCCCTCCTTCCCTTCATACTTAAACTACGCTAGCTACTGCCCTCAGTCACCCCTGATGAAGGAGCCGAGTCGGCTTCGAAACGTTGGATTAAAATTAAAAAAAAAAACTTTGGTTGGAGATGTGCAGTTTATTATGAGTCTTTAAACCCAACCAGACAGGCAAATCTGTCGAAATGTTTTGTTTTCACAAATTTTCACAACTGAGCCGGAGTGCCCAGGTTCGAATCCGACCGCGGCGGCAGCACTTCGATGGATTCGAAATGCAAAAGGCGCCCGTGTGATGTACTCGCCGCGGTGGCTCATGCAGTGGTTAAGGCGCTCGGCTACTGATCTGGAGTTCCCGGGTTTGAACCCGACCGCGGTGGCTGCGTTTCGATGGAGGCGAAACGCTAAAGCACCCGTGTGCTGTGCGATGCCAGTGCACATTAAAGATCCCCAGGTGGTCGAAAATATTCCGGAGCCCTCCACTACTGCACCTTTCTTCCATTCTTCTTTCACTGCCCCCTTCCTCCCTTCCCTTACGCGGTTCGGGTGTCCAGCGAGATAATTGCAACACTTACTGCGCCGTTTCCTTTTCTCAAAACCAACTTTCATTTATTTCTTCTGCTGGCTCCTGACGACTGTAACGGTGCTCAAGACGACGTCCAGCCCGCTAATGTACACCGAAGGCCCATTCCGGGCGTCAATGCCGCACATGCAGCGGTTTACTCTTGTGCACACACTGAGCTGGTGCACGGAACGCGAGGACCTCTAATGGGCGCATTACAACCCACGAGAGAGGAAACATTCGCTGCATGCACTCACAGGAGCTAAAGATAGGACCGCGGCCTTCTCCGTTCAAAATATAAGGGTGAGGGACGCGTGTAATGAAACTGTTTACGTCATTCATTCCAGGGGTAGTTTAACTCATAGCGTAAGGACGACACGCAGCGAAAATGAAGAGAAAAAAATTGCTTGAATATTTATGAGACAAAGTGGAGAGCTGCGAGAAATGATAGCGGATCGCGTACCGGTCAATACCTGCTCGGGGCAGGAAAAACTAAAAAGTGGCGAATATAAAAGTATACGGAATAGAGGACGAAAGAGAATGTTGGCGTAGTGCGTGGCTTGTACGTACTTCCTGTGTTTAATCTAGAATGTATACGTTTTTAGAATGCAGTTCGTTTATGCCCCACGCAGGCTGTGAGATATATAAAATGCCACTAGGTAGCATTTTTGGCCAGGCAGCTCAGAAATACGGATACGAATGCAGGTCCCTCTTCCGTCAAAAATGCCGTACATTCTCTTGCGGAATTCTTGAACGCACCTCACAAGAAGCCTTGAAGGCGAGTGCACTGCTCTGTATCAACGTGACCCGTATACCCTTGAACATGTTCTGAAGGTACTAATTTATCTGTTCTTCTCTACGCCACGCTGGATTAACATGGAAAAGTAAAGCAGTTCGCGATGCAAATGGATGCTGTTTGAAAGGCTCCCGCAATTGTTTTTCTGTCAATAGCAATTTTTGATGCACTAATTACGGATTTTGTTTACTTGCAAAAGCTACACCCTCCGTGGCCATTAGATACGCCGTAGTGAAGGTTCCAGATTAATTTCGACCGCCTGGGATTGTTTAATCTGCACTGTCATTGCACAGTTCAAGCGGCCATGTTTACGTCTCGCTTCCAACGAAAGGCGCCCGCCGAGAACGGGATGGAACTCGCGAGCTCATGCTGGAAGCCGAACTCCCTCCGTGTAGGCACTGAGCGAGGGTAACCAAAAATTCAGGGGCGCACATCGCTGACCTAAAGTGTGGCGAGGCGAAAGCCTTTAGCGCGGTGTTGCTTCTTGTGTCGTTGAGGTGTGCCGATGAAGATGTTAATCAAGTTCTCAATTGTTTGTGAATGTTAAATGCTGGTGACACTGGAGGGCGTTTGGGAGACATCCGTGTGATTCGACGCCTTTCCGCAAACACTCTCCAGCGTCCTTACGCTAGACAAAAATTGTGGTACTATAAAAAAGAACGAAGAATAAAGTGTCCCTGCCCGTGCCAGTAACTTTACGCTAGACATATATTAGTGTGAGCAAAGAAAAAGAAAGAAAAATAACGTTGCCCAGCCCACACATTTACGCTAGACAAGAAGAACCACGTACGCGTTGGCATGAAGTAGCGTAGTCGTTAGCACACTCGGCTGTGGAACGGAAGGATGGTGGTTCGAATCCCGCCGTGCACAAGGACTTTTCGTCTTATCCAGTTGCTCAAGAGCGTGACTTCAGACGGACAGGCTCCTGGCCGCGAGTATGAGCCATTACAGGTTTCCGCCTTTAAACGTCGGTTTCTGTTCACCCCCAGGCACGGCACTCCGACAGTGGTCATTTCTTGTCAATAGCTACATATATAACCGCGAAGATTTGTAACGTTTGTTTGTTCGTGCTCGCAGCTGCCCGCACACTGCCTTATCACTTCGTTGTGACGCGAGAGGCAAAGAGATTTATCTGGGAATATTGCAGCCGCGAGAAAATCCTACGGCGTCGTAGGTTGCCGCGCAGGCGCCTAAATCTCTGCGCCTTTTATATTCCCAAAATTTTTTAATTGAGCGCGGCGGGGATTCTGATTTTCAACGACCGCTGATTTGGGTTAATCTGAGGGCTCACGTTTGCCAGACAGTCCCGAGTTCCTCTCCAGTTTTTGTCTCCCGTCAACACCTTCGTCCGTGCTGTCAACACGTGTGTGTGACGGGCTTTCTCGGTGGTATACGCGGCGTGTGGCGTCCTAGGCCACGAGCGAAAAAATTATGCGGGTACCTAAGGGGTTCTTATGATGTGGAAATGCAAGAGCGAGTGTAACTGGCTCACTGGGTCAGTGGACACCTCAATTGCGCTTTGAGTATAGGCGGTGGCGTCCGCCTGCAAAGTGAGAGAGTTATGCATATTTCCTTTGCTCAAAACCAGCGGAAGGTTTGTTTTGAGGAAATGAAAGGGGCATGACTGGCTCCCTGGGTAAGTGGACAAGACACCTTAGTCGCGCTTTAAGGTACGTGGCGGTGGGATGCCGGCGGCCTATTGCTCCAGGAGGGGTGGTGACTTCGTTTGCGTGCCGCGCTTCTGCCACAGGTTACTGATGACGGTGGGGTTTTCGCACAATCAGCCAGGCAACACTCTCTCTCCAAAACTCCTTTTTTCACCTGTTGTTCAATGAAAAAGCTAGCGCTACCGAGGGCTAACTGTCACTTTTTTTTTGCCTGATGAAGGAAAGTCGGACAAAAGACACCCAAAACACACGTGTGCAGGTACAGACGTCCATACACCTGGGCATTCGTCGCTGCCTGCAGGGCTTGATATTGTTTTGTGAGACACGGGAAGCAAACCACGATCCATGCAAACGCGCATGCGCGGTAAGATGTTGTTTTGAGCCCACTCGTAAATGATGCCACCATGGTCCCCAGTGCGTCGTTCGAGCGCTCAGGTGTGCAGACATCTGTACTTGCCTCTCGCCTGTGTCAGACGTCTTTTGCAGTGTGAGCTGTGTCACGGTTTTACCAAGCAGGTCGTCCTCAGAAAAACACATCCCCTCTGCCGCGACGCAGCTAGCCTACATCGTGGGAGAGCGCGAGGAGTGCCGCCGAAGGGGAGCAGGGGAATGCGCCGACAAAGGAAGAAAAGACTCTCAGAACGGTGCCGCGCGCAACTTTCGTGTTCTTCGGCCGAAGCGAATGAGGAATGGTTCGTTTTTCGGAGTCGATCCCAAACACGAGACGATGACAGGACGGCTCGTGTAGACGACGCGGTGCGTTTCATTTTTTATTCTTCCCGGCTAGCTAGTCAGCGGCTAACAGAGAGGTGTGTGTTTTATATTGTGCACTTTTCTTTTTTGCTGTGACTTCTTAAGTCTGAAAGTTATCGGGAAAATCATCTATTTACGAATTTCCAAATTCATCTCTCGTATGTATGGTTTGCACGCACTCTCCGTCAACTAAACCCTGTTTGCTGAAATTCCTCGCCTTTTCCGCGCCAGCTAACGCTGAACATTCGCGTTGAGGACTAGTAATCGTCCTGGGAGTTTATTTCGCGCTTCATTCTCATCATTCGTGCGGTTTTCAGCCATTTTCAACATGGTAGCACCGAGAACTACTAGGCAACAGAGTTGAGCACTCGCATTGGGCTTTGCGTTCGAATGCCGCCGTGACCTATTTGAAGAGCAGTGTGACAGCGGTTCTTTATGTAGCCCTTAAGGAAGTGCTTGCTGGCTTCCAGAATGCTTTCAGTTGCTTGTCACTCGCTCCCTATATTGGAATTTGGAAAGTCTTTATGCATGGAAGAACTCTGCGTGCTCCCTGCAACGTTCTTCTGGCCTTGATTCCAGCTGTAGCGCATCCCAGCAGTTAAATACTAATTTAATGCGCGCTCGGCTACTGAGCCAGAATACCCGGGTTCGAACCCTACCGCGGCAGCCGCGCTTCGATGGAACTGAAACGCAAAAGGGGCCCGTGTGCTTTGCGTTGTCAGTGCACGTTAAAGATCCCCAGGTGGTCGAAATTATTCCGGAGCCCTCCACTACAGTACACCTTTCTTTCTTTCCTCTTTCACTCCCGCCTCCCGGTATTTGTGTTCGCTCGGTGTTTACAGGGGCACCTACAGCATCGCTGTAAAATGTTGCAACACCTTTTTGCGAAGCAAGAATGGACTTTCTGCTGAGCGCAAAGACGGCAGCACGCAGACATTGCAAGCGAAGGCAGGAAACGCTAGGAGTACGTGGGAAACGACTGATTCAGTATCCACACAAGTTTCACGTGAGAAACTCGCATAACTAACGAGAATTCTGTAATGCAAAAAAGAAAGCCATGTCATGCAGAATGCTTCTCTGTCAGATTCCTGTAAATCGCGAAGCAGTGAACGCGGGTTTGATTTAGTAAATATCATAAAGGTAAGAATAAGACAATAAAGACCCATCTTGTATTCTCGTACATCATACAAGCCTCGATGACTCACATAAACAGGGGACATATTTCACCAGAATTTCGAATAGAGTGATCGACACATCGCTTATCGAGGTGAAATAAGTCTTAGGTATGAAAAACTGACAAGTCTGAAAGGCAGTGTAAAATAACAGTTTACCACAAGCTAGCATTCTTTTCTCAAGCTCAGTCAATGAATTCAAGAGCATTTCACTTTGGTCGCGCCGGTCCACATTCGGTTCGGTTCGAATGCGCTCTTTCAGAGAATAGAAATCAGGAAGGAATGTTCAATCGAGCACGGATATCTCTAATCCGGATATTTAGTATTATTCGCTGTATCGAACAGACAAATTATCTCCTTGAAAATCCCGTGTACAGGTATAGGAAAGTCGCACATCACATCTAAGTCTAATTTCTCGGGTCGTTCGATATATCGAACAGCGCACCGGGCCCCTGCAAGTGGCGCTCCTCCGAAAGACGCTTTTCGATAATTTTTTTCCAGCGCGGGAATGAGTCGGCTGCGCGTTCTTGGGCACCTGCTGACAGCTGTGAAAATGTGTGTCGAGGTCGAAGGAGGGGGGGGGGGGGGGGTAGAGGGTGGCTTTCGGTCTCTAGTACTCCTTTTCAACGCCTGTTCACGCCGTGCGGTGAAGCCATCCTAACTAATGTTTAGGAGCGGCTCTCGCCTGACATGCTACCATGTCTTCGCTGACGAAGGCTTTGCGGAATCCAACTGCACCTTCAATTTACCGAACGATTATTCTATATACTGTGTACTGGTAACAGGGTTAGACATCTTATACGCAGTTCCAAACAACTGTCCCCTGCGGCTTAGGTGCGAAGCAGGTTATGCAGGTGCTCTGCCAGTACACCGGCAAGCAGCGCGTCACTGCAAGGAGCGCTTTATTAGCGTGGGTGCAATGTACTCTTGCTTCTAGTCTGTAGATAAGGTCATCCATTGCCATCTTTTAAATATCGAAGCATGGATACACCGAAATATTTTGCGATCCCCTTCGAGATCGATTGAGCAGGCTCCGACTGTATAAAAATTCAGTTTCAATTCATTGCAGACATTTTTTGACATCAGCTTTCCTTTTCGGTAGTTTCAAGTCTAGGCAACGACGGTTGGGCTACCGCACTTTGAAACTGTTTTGTGCACAGAGTACATGAAAACCGGCCGAACTGTCGACATTATACAACACTTGCGACTTTATAGGTTTCGCCGCGAAATCTGGTCCTTATTTTATCAAATAAAATCTATCAAGCCTATTTGCGGACGTTGCTATCTGACCAAATAAAATGACTTCGCTTTTGATTGTCGTCGTGCTTGTGGTTCTACTTCACCATGGATTACAACCAACTCGCTTATTTTGCCACCCGGATTAAGAATGCACTTCAAAAAAAATGTTACAGTGGCGCATGCAGACAAAGAATCAATATTCAGTTAATTTCCTCTTCTTCTGACTCCATATTGCTGCTCACCCACAACTTGTTGCCCACAGAATGAAGAAAGGCTTTCGTAACATGAAGATCTCGATGGCCAGGGGATTCGGAATGCGCGCTGACCCCGACACTATGTTTTTGCTGGACAACGACGACTTCGATCCAATGAATTACAAGTAAGAACGACTAATGTGGTCAGCGTGACATTGTTAGGCCTTAAAGCTTCATATGTACAAGAAATACAAACCAGTGTTTTTTTTGGGACAGTCTATTCGGGTAACAGAGTGAGCACCAGTTAGAGCCCTCCACTACGGCACCTCTTTCTTCTTTCACTCCCTCCTTTATCCCTTTCCTTACGGCGCGGTTCAGGTGTCCAACGATACATGAGACAGATACTGCGTCATTTTCTTTCCCCAAAAACCAAGTAATAATTAATAATAATAATGTTCGCCAACTTGATATCTGGCTTGCCCGCAAACCTACATTTGCTGCAACGGTGCACGCTTTACAGGCGGCTGCGATTATTCAAGGCAGGCCGAGCGGTCCCGAATCTGGTGCTACGTCAGAGGTTGTTTATCTGAATTCCCGATAGTGTTAGTGCTCTGTAGGGCGGATGTCCTCTGCAAGTTTGCTAGGACGCAATGCGGTACCAACCAGTTAACATCACTGCGTAGAGCATGGTCTCAATGCCGCAGGCACATCACTCTCGGCCTTTTAATATGCGTGTTGTTTCATTTTCAACAGGCGGGAAAAAATACTCTGCACCTCTTAAATTTTCTTCTTATAATATATACAGGAGGCAGCAAGCTAAGGAGCGGAAACGAAATTCGGTGCTTGCTAGGCTTTATTTAATTCCGGTAGTTTTTAGAAAATGAAAAGTTTAACGGCATGTTTCAAGGAAACTGCTGGGCCGAGTTCTTAACTCATTAGACGTACGCACGGCGTGGAACGTTTATTGCTAGATAGGACGACACCTGCAAAAATCACCAGTGTATTTAATGAGGGCTGTCGAAAATCTGATATGCGTAATAAGTTTGGGACCCTGACCAAGCTTACATCGTAGCTTTTCGTAGTCCTTGTCACATTGAGTCTTTGTCCTTGCAATGAGTCCTTGTCACAAACGGATCCAAATATACGCCCCAGCTTTCTTTCGTTCCCACTTTCCTTCCTTCTTTTTCCTTTCTTTCCTTCTTCCTTTCTTTCCTTATTTCTTCTTTTCTTTCTTTCTTACTTCCTTGCTTTCTTTCTTTCTTTTTCTTTTCTACCTTTCCTCCTTTCCTTCCTTCTTTCTTTCATTCTTTCTTTTTCCATTCTTTCTTTCTCTCTTTCTTTCTTCCTTCCTTTTTCCTTTTTTCATTCTTCCTTCCTTTTTCTTTCTTTCTCTCTTCCTTTTATTCTTTCTTTCGTTCTTTCTTCCTTTCTTGCTTTTTCTATCTCTCTCTCTGCTAGAGCGTGGAACAGTGGCTGTGTGTCCACACAAGCAACCGCCGCTGCCACAAGGTCGTGAATCGAAGTCAGGCGCAAGTACCACGAAATCTTGGCACGTGTCACCCTTTCTCTGCTGCTCAAGCAAGAAAAGGCTGAAAATATATTATGAAAACATTATGCTCAGAGTGGCATTACTTGTGCTTAATGTCACGCAGAAATACGAAATTTACTTATAAGATATTTACGCAGGAACATACATGCCCTTCGCCGAAATAGCTGTTTGTCCATACCTCTACGTGACAAAAGCCACTGCCACAAAAACGCTTCCTTGATTTCAGTTTAAACAGGCACCATTGTAATTAATGGCGCGATGAAATGATAATGAAATTTAGTTTTCAAGAAAAGCAAACATCTCATTTCTAGGTGCACATCTTAGCCACGCCTTGAGGAAAGGAGAGAGAAAAGAAAGAAAAGAGAGACATACCCCGGGGTAGAGGGCTCTGGATAGATTTTGACTACCTGGGTTTCTTTAATGGTGCTACGAGTAATTTCATTTTGTAGAGTTATCAGAAATACCGAAAACGAAGCCAGAAAACCATAGCGCAAATTGTAGAGACAGCACGCGAGTACTGGCCTTCAAACTCTAATAAGGAGGTCGGCTCGCTAATATTCAGCGTTACCCCAAAAATTAGCATTTCTCTACAATAAGAAACAAAGAAAAAACAGGGGCACAATGAGAGGTTGCTATCAGATCCTGTCGTCGCTTACCGTATTAATCATTACTGCAACTTCTCGTCTAACTCCGTGCGTATTTTCGAATTGGGACACACGTTAACCGGAAATTCGACGAAAGCATCGAACCTGGAAGGCGGAAACGTTCACCATCCCACCCTGCGGTTCGGCGGCCGGACAGAATTTACTTATGAACGTCCTTGCCAGACGGCACACAATTTCCGGTGCGTAGAAAAGTTGCACTCCCAGGAAACTGATTTTATCAGTAGCGTATAGACAACAGGGCTTAAAAGGGCACCCCAGACATTCAGAAAATACCCCTTGTTCTCAACTACTCCTTGTAGTTATCGTTTGCCTCATTCTGTTTATTGCAGCCTCGGCGCGTTCCAAAGAGAGGCCTAGTACTCATTCGTGACTATTTCATTGTGTTATTACCATCAAAAGGAAGCACTCCTTAAAGTATCTCGACCTTCCTTGATTCCTTCCTTGTTCCCAAAACGGCAGTCGATGATTGCTTCTTTTTTAGGCCGGTCGATTTCATAGCGAGCTATGGTGAGTGCTTCCACGCAAACTTTTCAATTTCGGGACAGATTTGCTATATGTATCGAGAATTTGCTTTCACACTGGCGCGCACCTCACGAGATACCGGTGCGCTTCTTTGCGTGCATTCAGAGAAGACACGCAGAGAAGCGCACCGGTATTTCGTGAAGAAGCTTATCTTATGGGGCCCCTTGCCGAAACATGACAGGACGCGGGCCTACTAATAAGGCATCCTTTAAATTCACATGCGCGCTGTAATTAAGCGCACTTTATGCCAGGCAACAAGTCGTTTAGAAGGATTCGCTGTTCTTATTTTGTAAAATGGAATTTTTCTGGGCCAGTTGGTATGAATCCATGATTTGGGCCAGCATGAACTTTGGGACACAAACGAAGAGAGACACAGGAGTAAAAGGGACATCCGAAGGATCAGCTTATCCACAGCCACGGGATTCGGCAAGAGATTAAGCCCCGGCTCATCTGACGAGTCCTACAACCTGATGCGTAAGCGACGCTTGATTTCCGGCTTTTATAGTTTAATATTAAAATCTATTTTGAATAACGACCTTGTATTCTTTAAATAAAATAAAATTATTCTAGAATACTCACTTCTAAGCACAGCATTTATTTAAATGGTAGATATGCAAGACATTCAAACCACACCAGCCTAAAATGTAATCTATGTTCTCAAAAAATGAGAATGTTAACTATTGTGTTCACACTAACAAGTGATGAGAACGAAATTTAAGATTTCAGAATTCATACTCGCACAGTGCCAGAAAGCTACACTTTAGCACAAAACCACCGCCTTTTAAAGTGGAACAGACACAAACATTCAGACGCAAGCAAACGGTGTGATTTGCTTCATAGACGTAACGAGATGCCCTCTAGCAAGTTTCAGTCGCAGGCATTGAGTGGAACATACAAGTAATTCAATGGGATTTTGAATGTTGTCCGACGAGCTGCTCGGCATTCCCACACGCATCTTGTGACGCCAAAGCGCACTTGCCCTAATTATAATGACGTCACCGATCCCGGTTAGCCGCTCGATTGTGAGCACAGGCGCCGACCGAGACCGAAACTGCCGGTACAAAATAGTGTGTAATTTATTGTTCACGCTGCGCAGTGGTGTTCTGGACTCATTTTCGTGATCACTAGGCCTCTAGAGGCTCTTTAAGGACGAAAAAACAGACACCTAAAAACTTAGTGTCTGCACCCTTTTAACCTTTGTCTTGTGCCCAAGGACATAGTGAAAAAGTGCTACACAGGATATTTCGCCGACGTGGCGTTCCCCATACACAAAATTAGCGATGAAATTTCAAGTACGGGATCAGATGACGTGTAAGTGTACCTCTGTTTACCTGTCGCCTGCGTACTAAGGTGCCAGGGTGAAACGTTTGATAGTCAACAGGTCTCGGGAGGCTTCGTGCGCAAAAATAATGTTCATGTGCTTTCGTGATGCGCGTCTCGCAGGCAGCCAGCCGCCACTTGGCTAGCAGAGGAGGGGGCCAAGGGAGACTTGAATCGTGAGTGTCCGAGAGAGTCTTCATCCAACGGTGTTTGGTAAATTTTATGGCATAAATATAAATGAAATGATATGAATCTAGTAATCGCGTCACATTCCAAAAAAAAAAAACACTCGTACCGTGAACAACGAAAAGAAAGAAAAAAATCTGACCGTTGAGCTGAACTGCTTGTGCTCAAACTTATATAGCAGCTTGCGTTCAGGGCCCTTTGTTTTCGGGTTTATTTTATTTTTCGAGCTCAAAAAGAGTGGTGTCCGATTCTTGCCCAAAGACTATTTGCGGGAAAATGTGGATACATCCCAGGCAAGTGAACGACCAATGCCTCGTGTAGAACCTCACTTAGCAATTAAGCTTGGAAAATCGCTTCAAAATTTACATTGACGTTATAGATAAAATCCGGTGAGCAGTACGAGCACTAAATGCGCTTCGTGTTGCTTATAGGCCACAACGACACGAACACAAGCCTAGGGTTCAGTGGGATAGGCGCTGGAGACCCAGGCGAGGTTTTATTCCATCGGCTACGAACCCATGGACTGCCGTAATACCGCGGTTCATCCGAAGGGAGCCCTTGAGAAAGGCTGCTTCTGGGAACTGCACGAGATGCAAGTGCAGCAGCCACCCTTTCATCAGACGTGAACTCCGAACCACACCAGCCAGCTTTTTGCTCCGGTTTCCTTACTCGTCTGAATAATATGTGTTTTCCTCAGAGCCGCGGTTAATAATTAGGGAACTTGAAATGTTATTAAAACTCAAACTAAAAGGTCTTACATCCTTCTATACAAGCCCTCCGAAAAATTACCGTTGCCGTTAGGCCATTATATTCCGGGTGTCACAATTCGCGACATGCCAACATTTATCATGTATTGATGTATGCATGGAGCTTTGATGCAGGTTTCGGTGTCAATATGTTCCCGGTAGGCAGTGCGGTGTAAATATATGAATGGCACCACTGCGACGATGTTGAGTTCAGGAAACCGAGGCACGCATTCACGAGCGTTAATCAGTGCTCAAAGGCAGTTGGAGATAAGAGTTAATGAAGAATACCTAAATAATCTGCGATTCGCTGATGACAATATCTTAGTAAGTCACTAGGGTGATGAACTGCAAGGCATGATCAATAACTTAGACAGGCAGAGGAGAACGGTGGGTCTGAGATTTAACATGCAGAACGCCAAAGTAATGTTCAGAAGCCTAGCAAGAGAACATCAGTTCACAATTGGCAGCGAGGTGCTGGAAGTGGTAAAGGAATAGTTGGGACAGGTAGCGACCGCTGATATGGATCATTAGATAGAACTAGGAGGCTAAGAATGGGGTGGAGCGCATATGGCAGGTTCTCTCGGATCATGAATGGCATTTTGCCCAATATCCCTCAAAATAAAAGTGTACAACAGCTGTATCTTACCGGTACTCACATACGGGGCCGAAACGTGGGGGCTAACGAAAAGGGTTCAGCTTAAGTTAAGGAAAACACAGCGAGCCATGGAAATAAAAATGGTGGGTGTAACGTTAAGAGACCGGAAGCGGGCACAGTGGCTGGGGGAACAAACGCGGGGTAATGACATCCTAGTCGAAATCAAGAGAAGGAAATGGCCTTGATTTATTGAGGGGGGGGGGGTGTTAACGTCCCAAAGCGACTCAGGCTGTGAGGGGCGCCGTAGTGAAGATCTCCAGAAATTTCGGCCACCTGGGGTTCTTTAAAGTGCACTGACATCGCACAGTACACGGGCCTCTAGAATTTTGCCTCCATCGAAATTCAACCGCCGCGGCCGGGATCGAACCCGCGTCTTTCGGGCCAGCAGCCGAGCGCCGTAAAGACTCAGCCACCGCGGCGGCTACAGAAATGGCCTTGAGCAGGGCGTCTAATGTGAAGGCAAGATAACCGCTGGTCTTCAAGGGTAAATGAGTGGATTCAAAGAGAAGGCAAGCGTAGCAGGAAGCGGCAGAAGGTTAGGTGGTCGGATGAAATAAAGAAGCTTGCCCGCAGCTGGCACAGGACCGAGTTAAATGGATAGACATGGAAGTGGCCTTTGTCCTGCAATGGGCGTTGTCAGGCTGATTATGATGATGACGACGACCATGATGATGATGATGATGATTGCCGAATAAATAAGGCATGGTTTGATTTACAAAATGTTGTTTACATTTAATTCGACTTTGCATGTGGTGTGTTTAGATGCCCTAAGCACACGTTTCTGGTGAATAGCCGTTGCTTCCTGGTTTGCCGCTATCTTGCGGTATTCAGCACTTGCACCAATTGTCCTATTCGAAGAAATATACTCAAACATTGTGTTCGAGAATTCCTGCATTTCTTCCGCCGGATTATGACCACTAGCAGCAAGCTGTTAAGGTTCCGGTCGACGCAGGGTGCGTGTTGCGCCGGATGACAAGGTTACAGTTATTTCCCTGTAACCACAGCGAATGCGACAGCCCAGAGTGCATGAGAGCTTTACAATGGGACCATTATGTGCACAGCTGCAGCACCAGTGTGGACGTAAACGACTACGCGAAATGGCGCTGATGGTCCGAGCTTGTTCTTTGCAGCAGTGGAAACGCTTATATTGCCACTGTAACGTGCTATCGACTGCACTGCATTCGCCAAATCAATTTTCGGTGCAACCACCTTACTTAAGTCTCTCTCTCTCCTTTAAGAAAAGTATGATTGTTACTAAGATGACCTAATGCTGAATGTCGCGAATGCTGATTTCTTGTACCACATTTACAAACTTAGCTTTTCAGTGTGGGTTTACTAGCTCGCATATTGCAGTGTTTTTTCAATTGTTTAGCCACTTGATCGTTAAAGACTTTTCTCGTTTGACCGGTTTTTCTCGCTGTTCCTTTTTTTTAGTTTTCAGATGGCGGCGTTTTGTATCAGGACACTTTCTAGACACTACTTAAAGATATGATCGACGCGTTCCAGCTACGGACATCGATTGTTCCTTTCTCGCCAGGCCTATAGGGCAAAGTTGTACATATGCAAAATAAATTGTCGCGCAAATGCACTGAATGCTGCGGGAAGACGGCTGCCAGAATAATCTGCACAGTTTTGAACACTATACGCTGTGGAGTTCACAACCCACTACAGTTCTGTAAAATCATTACTTTCAAATAAATATATAAACCTGTTATCTAAGCCGTCTGTGTTGAAATTGAGCGCATAAAATGATGTCTACCGGATTTTTCTTTCGAAGCTTATATGTGCTTCCTAGTTCCTTTTCTTGTTTGCTTTCTGTCTACACTGAGCGAACCTCTGTAAAGGTTAAATTAGGAAATAAAAACTCAGCTGTGGCTTATTGCAAAACCACGGGAAGTTTCAAAACTTATTAAAAAAAGCGACATTTCATCTGCCGTGCAACGTCAGGCTCGTGCTGAATCACTACGTGCGTCGTAACCCGCACGTAGATAACAGCCTAATTTAGCCGCCTTCAAGGCAGGCAAACCGAAAACCTCCGTAAAGCAGCTCTGCGCTGCTGGGTGATGTCGACCAGTCCTAAACTAAATATCAGTGTAAGACACAAATAGTCTGCAAGTGCCGGAGTTCAGAATTTATTCGCGTCAGGAGACCACAGAGGCTCTATCATTTCTAAATTTGGACAAAGTGTCGAAGCCCGCCTAAGGACCTTTGGGAGCCGCGACAATTTTTTGTTATATTTCTTTGTGAAGGTTTAACTTCCCAAAGCAATTCAGGCTATGAGGGACGCCGTAGAGAAGGCCTCCGGAATAATTTAGACCACCTGCGGGTATTTAACGTGCCCTCACACCGCACAGTACGCGCACTTCTAGAGTTTCGTCTCCATCGAAATTCGACCGCCGTGGTCTGAATTAAACCCGCGTTTCTCGTTAGACTTCAGTCCCTTAGCTGGAGTTCAGCAATGAGATTCGATAGCATACAGTGGCCATTGCCAATCCATCTTCGTGAGTGGTGGCCGTTGAGTCTGTCGGATGGTCCTTCAAAAAATAGAGAGCTGTACCCGAAGTCTAGCGTTTTGGCCTCCTCGCGGGTGCGTTGTCTTCGGCGGAAGGTCTTAATATACAAGAGCGTCTTGACGTTTTTGCACTGAGGCTTAAGCCGTGTGGAGGCAGGCGCTTGTGTGCAGCTGACGGGGCTTCATTTCGAATTCTGATGCTTCGCAGTTTGACCCTTCACTGTGACAGCCTCAAGCCAAATTCTCAGCCAAGCTAAGACCGAATAGGGCAGTAGGCTTACGGTGCCAAAAACTGACGAAACAGTTTTGAAACTGCTCATAGATACGCTTCCGCCAAGCGACAAACGAATGCATATCTGCGCGTCTTCCATAGGCGTATACGTCCCTCGTATTTTCAACATTTCCGTTTGTATTTGTCGGTGAATATGCACACACTAATGCGGAAATAAGCAACATCATGGCCGAATCACTGTAGTGCTGAAATTTTCGTCGCCCCACTTCACTCATGACAGGTAAAAATATGGGTCATCCTTCAGGTCTTCATAGTGGTCGTTGTCACAAAATTCGGCGCATCTTCGAAAAAAACCGGCGCTGCGGGTGAGTAATCGCGTCCGCGTGCGGTAAAATAGAGAGTTTTAGTTTCACGTACGTAGAGCTCTTACGGGTGACCAGTGCGCATGCGCAGAACGCAAAGGGTATGCGCGAGTCTCACGTACGTACGTGAGATTCGAATTTTTACCTTGCGGTCTTTACGTTGCTTGCGTACGTAGCGTTGACAAACATGGCGGCGCCCTGCTCGCCGCTTCAGAGCGATAACAGCTTCGTCGCTAATCCCTCGACGGGATATCGTGTTCTAAACTGTTGTATTCGCCTTCGATTTGCCCATTCTTACCCTAGCATAAGGTTTCAAGCGACAAATAGCTTTTGTTTTTCAGACAGAAGGGCGATTTTTCAGCTGTTAAGCCTCACGAAGTAGCGTTGGTCGTCATCATAGCAACGGTCTCGCGAGATCTCAATCTGAGAGAGCCCCAATCCAGCCAAACATAGCCAAACCGCCAAACACAAGAACCATAGAGTTTATTATTATTAACTAGAGGGAAAGCCGGCGCCCCGCCTATGGGAGTTTGCATGGAGCGTCCTCGAAACCACCTCTACCACCATGGGCGCTCTAAGTATCATGGGGCGGAGAGCTACCGACTGCAGAACTACAACCTTTGGCCAAACATAATGAAAAAACAAACGTTTTTCGGTAATCAAGAATTTCCTGTCATTTAATATGCTGTCTATATATTGCAGTAAACGAGCAGAAAGGCATGTAAATGAAAAGTTTGCTCAAAATAAGCTATGGCTTGTTCTCCTATTGGCCAAGCATTGCAGACCACAAAAGCCAATATTTCGCGCTTAACAGGCGCACTTTGAAAAAGAATTATGTTTTTGAAGAAAAAAAGTCGCTTCATCGTTTTATAAGGTTTTTCTACCGCATTTCGGAAAACAAAAACCTTTTATTGGCGTCGTGTGTTGTTGCGTTTTCGATACTATGGTTTTTGCACACTACTTCTACGCCAAAGTCGTCTGCGCGTGGAGCGCACTGTGGATACGGAATTGGACATCTCTGTAAGACCACTCCGTGTTCCTGAGAAAAGAAAACCTACTGTCCTGCACCAAGTAGCTCATCGCCCCATGATGCTTTGCGCGCCCATGGAGGCACAGGTGCAGTGCCACCAGCTTTCCCTCTAGTTAATAGTAAGAAACTCTATGACGAGAACAGACCGAATGGCTTGGCTTAAAGACCTGTCTTTGATGATTTAGGCTACAACCAGTGTCTGTGTTTCTTAGTAGATGGCGCTAGGAGTAACGCGTGGGGTGCGTCGCGTATGTGTAACTATGGGACTCCATGTACGCGAAAACTCGCGCGAACGCGAAGGCGACGGCGGTAAGCGACGAGCGACGCCGTCGCGCGAAGCACAATGCATGTGTCGCCTGCCGTGTCGCTCGGATCTGCACCCACAGAAAATTTCGCTCGTCGCCCGGAAGTCCCCCACGCGACTGGCCAATCAGAGCCCCCCGAAGCCGTTTCCGGTTTGTCCACGGTTTCTCACGAAACCAGCCCGTCGTCTTGGTCATAGCCACCGTCGAGAAAATATTTGGTTTTGTAGATGAGAGGCAGACCCGCATGATTTAAATAATTAAAACAATCTACTTGTTGGGTACGGAGGGCTAACAGCATTTGGAGTGGGCTACGCGAGCGGGCGTACTGCAGGGAGAGATGCATGTCGAGCCGCGGGTACCGGCGCTCGATCCACCGTGCCGCTGCGCTCCAACTGTGCAGAAACACTCTCGGCGCGCGTTCTCACTGGTAAATTATAGTTTGCTCACTTACAATCAGATTGTGGTGACAGTTTATGGGAGTGTTTTTATTAAGCCGGAGCGCACAGGCACCGAACGAAAGCACACCTCCCTCGTGAACCCGTGATGTGACTTCGTCTCCGCAAGCACGCCGTTAGTTATCTCTACTAACGCTACACCGCTGCCGTAGAGGAAATATTCCTTTGTGCCTGACTATGAGGCACACACAAAATTTTCAGAGAGAGAACAGGTTTCGGGCGTGTTTCTAAGCTTGACTGCGCAAAGCACGGAGTTCGCTGCGCACGCCGCGGGTTCGCGTCGCCTGCCGCCTTCGCTTGCATGGAGGTTACCCACAAGCGACGGAGCGAGCGTCGCCGTGCCGTCTTGTCGCGTCGCTCGCTCTTTCCCGCACATGGAGTCCAGGCTTAAGGGTTTCAGACGACCTGCGTGCAGGCTACGTATACTTCTCACGTTTGAGTACGTGAACCATTTACGTACGTGAAACTAGAGCTATCCAATAAAACAAAAAAACAGCGGGGAAGGAACCCCGGGGGCTCCTTACTTTCCAACCAGCTCGCCGGCGCGGCGCCGAGGGAGGCATAGCCGCGCGCGGCGCCGATTCTTCTAGAGTATCGGAGAAGTTTTTGCTTGTTGTCGACGGAAATGGGGTAACCTTGTCCGCGCTAAAGTGATACCCTCTCCCCTTCGCTCCTGCGCCGATGACTCAGCGTGCCGAGAATGACCTAGATTTTTCTGGACGGTGATTTCCGCACTCGACCAATGGCGTTGCGCGCCCGGCGCGAGAAGGAGGAGGAGTCTGTGCCGTTGAAGCTGCGTGTATGTGCTCGCCTGATTGGCGCGAAGAACAAACAGACGCGGTCTGCGCCTATAAAGCAGGGGCTGTAAGCGCTGTCGGTTAGCCCGAGCCACCGTTTAAGCTTCCGAGAAGCGCGCCCGCACGACTCCCGGGAGAACACCACTCGACCAGCCCGGGCCAGCGATGCAACGTGCGCCAACCTGCGGGACGGCCCCGTCGAGCTCCTCAGGTCGTCGGACTGTCGCAGTGCCCGGTGAACAAATTGTGTTTTGTTTATTTGTCTCTCTCTGTGTTAGTGCACTTCAGGTGCAAAAATTGTGTTGAATTGTATCTCTTTCTATTGTGACTTTGCATGAGTTGCATTGTATTTGTACTTTCTATGTTCTCGTACGAGTGATTATGAAAGCCTCTGTATCGTCTCTCAGCTGTATAAACTTTTTTGTTTTGTGAACCTTTGGCTCCGACCCATTCTCTGGTTTGCGACCCGCGAAAGCTGGGCACCAAACGACCAACCCCCTTGTGACTTGGTAGCTGGTCTCCGACTGAGCTTGCCAGGCTGAGTCGAGGGCATCTCCTTTGTGACCGAGACCGCTACCGCCCACACGCTCTAAGGGTATCTGGGAGCGCACGCAAAAGTGCGCGAAGTGGTGACAGTCGTACTACTAAAGCGACGGAGCCACAAACCAGAATACCTTGCAGCGAAGACGTCTCAAAAGCAGCTGGAGCTTGAGATTTATCATGAGGTATCAATATTCTACATAATTTTCGCGTACAACACGCATTGTAAGTCGGAATTTTCTCTCTGAAGTGGTAATAAGCGTACATATATCCACTATGCTTAAGGATAAAAAATGAAGCCGCAATGCAGGGCTGTTGGCCGTCGCCGCATTACGCGACTTTTCAGTATGCCATTTCCTGAGGATATTCCGTGCAGAAGTTACAATATGGATTAATTGCTCCCGCATTTTTGAACGAATTTGGAGAATTTCGGAGCACTAAGCTTTAAAAAATTACTCACCACGCTCTAATATGTAACCGAAACGTTTAAATATTTGACATAAGCGACCTTGGAGAAATTTCAACCAAACAAAATTCAAGCAGTGAAGCCATTGTACGAGGTAAAAAAAAGAAGCACTGTTGTCAATAGGATGATTTTGTGGAAATAAGAGTAAAAAAGCCATTGGCCATTTTATATGCTGAAGTCGAGCAGCTGAGCGGCACGCCATAGTGGAAGGCTCCGGACAAATTTCAACCATCTGACAATCATTGTGCACCAAATCTTCGGCGCACCAGTATTTTAGCATTTCGCCTCCA
The DNA here is from genome assembly GCF_052857255.1 of Amblyomma americanum. Lineage (NCBI taxonomy): Eukaryota > Metazoa > Arthropoda > Arachnida > Ixodida > Ixodidae > Amblyomma > Amblyomma americanum. The sequence goes on from NC_135497.1 coordinate 48,324,663, forward strand.
TTAAAATTCAACCGCCGCGGCTGGGATCGAACCCGTATCCTCGTGCTCAGCAGCCAATCACTACAACCACTGAGTCATTGCGCAAGCAGGTCTAAGAAATTGTTCCAAGTGTAGAGCAGCAAAAAATTGATGGAGGAGTTTCAAGCGATCTGCCACGGCGAAAATTCTAAGCACGAAAACTTTGCAGCAAGACCTCGTTTGTTCCAACCTACGTATAGCTCGCTTGTGTCTGCAAATGCTGGTTGCTAAAGTATAGACTTTAGCCGTTGCAATAGAGTGCTGTGGGACGCAGTCGCGCGCAGCGTGCGTATGCACGCGCAACATACCGTTTTACGCTCCCACCCTGCTCTTTCCTATCCAAGTAACGAATTCCCAAATCGTTAGCAGTAGAGCACTCTATTTGCGAGAACGTGTATATCGGCGCTAAAGTCGGATACAAGAACGATGTGGTGTCAGAGGAGACCCTCCAACCAGTGGCGTCGACATGCCATAACGTCGCGGACAATCGCCTTGCACATACTAGCGTGCAGATGCTAGCGGTCGTAGCAGGTGCAGGGTAGTTGACCGTGCCTACGTAACAATAATGCGACCCCACTGGCTGGAGGGCCTAAAAGGCGTCCTGAGTTGTATCCGGCTACATACAGAACAAATCAGGAATCACCTCCTAAAACCGACAGAGCTGCGGAGCGCCTCCAGAGGTCCAAGCTCAAGAGCGCTGTTCAATCAACTTCTACCTCTCTAATGCGTGCATCACTGCCCCCTCCTGTGTAACACCGGCATGATGCGGCGTGGGCTAGTTAGAATGGAAGTCAGTCATGCTGTCTGTAGTAATATGGCTTCAGGCGAACCGCGCGCACTTCAGTACGGTTCAACCGTGGTGATTTGCCAGCTGCGGCTGCAACTGCGTAAGTCACATCACTGGTGGCGAACAACTTCGCAGGGACCAAATATTTGCGCAACAACTGTTCCGAAAGTCCGCAACGATGAACAGATATCCGAACCCACGAAGACGCCTGACGCGCAACTAACGAATCTTCATCCAAGGTTACACCTAGCACTGTTGACGCTGAACAAATGTGTCCGCATCGAGGTCAGTGTGTGTCGCAGTAGGGATCAACGGGAAACACAGCTTCGAAGGATTGGTCACTTGAAGTCCGAAGAAAAGCTGAAAAGGGGTCACGGGTAGCGTTTTCTGAAGGGCCGTGTTGTACGCACACGTGACATACTGAAAAATTTGCTCCATTGTTCTGTGCTCTACATCAACATACATAGGAAGAATGCGGCCAGTGTTCGTTTGAGTCGCTCCACCAACCCGTTTGTCTGCGGGTGATAAGACGTCGCACGTCGATGGCTGGACACTCACCACAGACGGGGTTTAGGGGCCGTGAAAGGTGTCCCACGGCCAGTAACAACGGTGGGGGTGCCATGAAGCAATACATTGTTGTGGACGAAAAACCGTGCTACTTCAGCAGCAGCGCCTTTGAAAAGAGACGCGGTATCAGCGTACTGAGCTAAGTAGTCAGCCGCGACGACTGTCGAACGTTTTCTAGATGAAGACGTCGGGAAGGAACCCGACATGGCCTGACCCGATGGAGGCGAAATTCTAGAGGCCTGTGCACAGTGCGCGGGCCTCTAGAATTTCGCCTCCATCGAAACTCCTTGCTTTAATCCGGAAATTGGGCGCGGAAGTATCACTTCAACAAGCCTCGTTTTTTATTTTCGATACATTCAGGCGTTACCTAGCCTGTTTCATTTGCGGGGTATATATAGGGCTCCAAAATAAAGCTTAGCAAGCTGTGTGTTGGTCTTTATTTCTTTGTGGTTAATGTGCTGTGAAATGCTATGTCCAGGAAAAACCAAGCCGAGGCAGTAAACACTTGAAAGAAAAAACTCATTTGTGTTCACGGCGGGTGCACGTGAGCACAAACAATGATGATTACAGCTATGGTCGAGCAGATGAGTGCTAGCTTGTCAGCATTGCTTTTGAACTTGCTGTATTTGATTTTAATGGTGCTGTCTAACATGATTGGGTGATGATTGCTTTGTCGCTCTGGCGGAGTTACGAGCACTTTGTAGGGTGAAAAGTGTATTGAAATTACTCACTTTAGCATATTATCGTGCGGCGCTTTTAACTCGACCGCTCTCATCGAGAGAGGAACAGACATACAAAAGCTGTATTGAGGTGCTTGTGAGGTGTGCGCTTGCGTTGATCGAGCCCACATGCATAAGCATGCATATATGCCATAAGCACGCGTTCTAGTGACTGCCCACCGAATCATCCATTGCTGCTTCGGCAGGTTAGTGTGGAACAGTGCAGCTTTCCAATAGCATGTGGCTGTTCGACCCGCCGCGCGTTTCAAGTCCGAACCACAGGGTATCGTTTCTTCGGCGTCACGCCAGCGTTTCGGCTATTGGCGTCGCCGGCGGCGCAATCCGGCGCTTATAGCAAGCCGACGCAGGGCTTCGCAGATATCTGGCTACGCCACGTGTCAGCGTTGGTACCAGAAATACCTCGCAGGTGAGAATTGGGGGCAAATAATGTCTAGCCGCGCGTTGGCAGTGACTTGCAGATAAATTGACATAGCTGTGACTGAACCACCGCCACTGCGGTCCCTGTGCTATTGTCCCCCTTGCACACGCAGTAGCTACGGACAGATGATAATTGAGTGGCTTTATCCATGATCTCCGGACATCCTCCTCTGGAGACGTCCTAATGCCCTCACGTGTTTGGTCGCCATCTCCCGCGGCCGCCGAGCGACAACGCCGGTAGACCAGACGCAGGCGCGACGCGGAAGAAACGGTGCCTTGTGCACTCCGGCGTACGTGTAGCGTTCAGACTTGGATGCTTCGCCTCAGCACATTCTTGGCGCTGTCGAAGCGCGAATCATGTGTCACTTCACTGCTGATGGATTTATTAACGTGTATGTTTTGTATGGATATGTTTGCGGTTTCGTGTCACCATCACTATAACGTTCAAACAAATTGAGTTGTAAGAAAAAGAATGGTTGCATTAAATAGAGGATCCGAAAATTCCACAGCGGAAATCATGAGGTGCATGCAGGGTGATAGTTCATTAGAGCCAAAAATATCCACAAAGAGGCCTGTGTCGGAGCAAAAGTGGCACCAAATTTGAAAACACCGGAAGTGGGCGGAGCTTAAGCGTGGTGTCAAATTTCAAAAACCGGAAGCGTGGACGGAGGGAAGCGCGCTACCAAATTTGAAAACGAAGCGTGGTGCGAAGTTTTCAATCTCAAAATGGGCAATGATGGAACTTGATTAGTTTAGGCAGACTGGGGAAAAGAGGGGGAAAGAGGGGCGGGGAGGCGTCAGTGCTTACGCATTCCTCCAATGCGGGTGCCACAGTGATCTCATAATGGTTACAGCAGTGGAAGCTGCTGCTGCCCATGCCGCGCCATGCAGTCGTTTCAGGATGTAATGTTGAAGGGCGTTTCAAGGCTCTTGATGCCGGCTTACTGCGACCGCGCGCCCCGCCTGATAACCACTAAGCGGAAGGCACGCAGCTATGGCTATGGGGACGAGGTTAGTCACATGATCAGGCGCGTTTTCGGTGCCAAATGATGCAGTGTGTTTCCCACTGTCTTCTGCTAAACAGCTGCGTTAGTAAATTTAAATCGCATCTGGACAACCTCTGACGGCAACTAATCGGTAAATTATGTGCGGATAATAATATACTGACATCACTGCACCAAATATAAACACAGTGCACAGACATCCGACCTCCCAATGCTCCATGGGGCTGGAGTGGCCGAGCCAGACAGGCAGCGGAACCGCACATACATGTGCACAGGACATGATAAGACACATTAAACATGCAATGCTTTCATAAATACATATGCCCGCAGTCGGCGAGGTGTTTCCCTGAAAAAGCAAGGTGTTATTTTTAGCGTTGGACGTAAATGCGCACTTTTGTGCTAGCAGCATTAGAGCGCCTTTTTGTGCGTCGTACTCGTGTCTCTCAGCTTTTATAAAACTGCGCGAAGACGACACGTAAGGAGGACGACCCAAAGACACACATGCAAAACGCATCTGCGCTTTCCGTAACACCTAGTGATGGCGTTCGCTATGGCTAACGTTGCACTGGCAGCAAAGTGCAAGCTACCACTGTGCACTCTGGTTTACGTACGAACTCGATCGCTGCGCATCTAGGCCTAAGGAGGCATTCAGTTTCCTTGGAACCGCTCAGAACTTCAAAAAGTACAGGGTGTTTACGAGAAGATCAGTGATTTTAAAAACAGCCATTTTTACGTAAAAGTCATGATTTTTTCGCGGTCATGGCGACGGCATTCATAGATGCCGAAGCGGTTGTGACAGAAGTTGAGTTAACAGTATCTGACTAAAATTTGCTAATTGGCGTTTAAATTTTAACAGTTGGGCACTTGGAAGCAAGTAGAGAATTGTAGCGGACCATCAGGGCAGCTGGCGCTAGTTAGTATTTTTGTAAAGATGTAATTTCTCGTTGCTCTACGACAGTTGGAATTTCGGCCCTAAAGACGGATCCAAGGGGCGCTGGGCGGCTGGGCGGCCGTACGCTCCTTTCACGCTTTCCCTCTGGTTCGAGTGGAAGTATGCGAAGCACTGCTCTGGCAGGGGTGGAGAGAAGTAGATGCGGCCGCGCTCTGCTTACGTGTCCCTGAAATACGTATGAACAGCTGAAATTACTCGAGCCACTGTACTAAGGGCCGTTTTACATTTGTGCACACCTGATAATTGATATAAGGTGCCTTGACGGATCGCTTCAATTAACTAAATACAAACAACAGCCTAAGAGTCTATATATAGGAGTTAAATAACTGATCTAAGCTTATTAGCACACAAATGAATTAAGACGTCCACCAATTCCGTCGCTGTGATCCTAAAAGAATCATTCTATCCCAAAGAGCCCATGAACACGCTGGGTACTACTTCTCACCTCCAGAATTTCAGGCCAGACTCCATTGAACGCTATTCCTTCGGCCTTAGTTAGGCAGTTGAAAGGCTTTTACTTGATACGTGAGAAGTTCTCAGTTTTTGTCTTCTTTATTTACGCTACCTGTGTTGCCATGAATATCAAGGTGGAGGAGCGGACTTTGTACAACGCTCTATTGAGTTGCATGGGAATTGCTTGACTCGTTTGTTTTACAAATGCCACGTGTTAAAAAAATGTGCCGCCTGCTTTCATAACTGTGTACATTTTTTTTTGTCAGAGCCGCTCGTTTCATCTGGCTGGGCCATTAAGGAACTCAAGCCCTTTCAGGTACGGACCTTGCATCGACCACGAGCACGGCTATTGCCTTGTGCCTGTCACGTGGAAAGTTAACTATCAATGACAATTGTTCGTGCCTAATAACCTTTGCAACCAAAATGAGCAGTTCGACATGTTAGACACGTTATAAAGGGGAATCCGTATTTACAGCAGTCACTCGTGGTAATTGTCACGCACAGAAATTTCAAGATGCTTGCAGTTCCTACATTGCATGCATTGAAACGCGACAGCCGTGGCCCTGGGCAGGACGTGATGGCGAGAACCTCCACTCAGCATGTCGGCGCCGCCGCGACTGTGCCACAATGACAATAGCGTGTGTTTATTTCTTGATTCAAAATACAGTTGAAGTCCCTCGACTACATAAGGAGGGGGGGGGGGGGGATTGTAAAAAGGCAAGTATTAGTCCGAACATAATACTGAACAAAAAACATCCAAAACCAACCAAAAATAACTAAATAAAAATATACGCGCACTATTCAAACTAATTGGGTGAAAACAATGTACAATTCTAGTATTATCACTACACTATGAAATGATAAGTACAGGTAAATCGCTAAAGTTAAACAAATGCATGGGAGCAAAATTTTCGGGTGCATAATGATTCATCGCAACAGGTGCATCTTCAGATTTAAAAAATGTAAGAAAGAAAGGGTGACACCATTAGGACTGTGGGTTAAGTTACTTCTCATTCCAACCACTGATTAGCTCTTGAAGTTTAGTTGTGTCCGATTCGGTACCTATAATTGATGACAAATGGTCCCATTCAATGACTGTGCATAGAATGAATGACTTCCCGAAAAAGAATTCCTGCAAAATGTGCGGAATCTGAGCGTTTTAGGTTAAAGGCCAGCTTTTTCTATGGTGACAGAGTGACAGCGATGGACAGGGCTTTCTTCAGATTAAGCTGTGTGGGCGCCTCAGCCTCACATTGGTTGCGCAGATTAGGAGGGAGGAGGTGTTTTGGAGAATATCCCATCTCTGGCTAGGCGACTTCAATATGCGAATCAGAGGGCGAGTGCACCACAATCAAAGTGTGGTTATGACTCACTGCGCATTATCAACGCTCTATATTTGCCCAAGCATCCATCATTCTCTGACACTATTTTTTTCTTCGTTGGATCGCACAGTATTGGCACTCTGTTCGTCAATCATTCTTCATTTTGCGAGGGATCGTACATTATTGCAATTGGTATCTATTAGTGCTTATTTACGCAGTTCATGTTCCACCCAAATCAAGCATACACTTTCAATGGAAACATTAGGAAGTGCCATAACACAAGTATGTTGCGGCTTAATGCTAAGTAGCGCTATACACTTTTTGTGGACAGATAGGAAGAGAAAGCTTCAAAGAAAACACTAAGGGTCGAGTATAAGCTTCGCCAGAGTCACCAAAGCCAGCTTGTCCGTCAGCTGGTCCGATGTCAGCCAGGCGTGCTTGAATGGGGGTGTGGAGTGCGGATTAAAAGGCATTAAATTGTTGCAGGGTGAGAGTAAAGGATATGTTTCAGGCTAACGTATGGTTGCGAGGAAGTTGGGACATCCAGGATGGTAATGGAAGAATCAGGATGCTCTCTTTGGCATCGAAGGTTATTGATCAGCAAATACTCGGTTTTTAAATTTCATATTGATCTCACATCGCCATTCCCTCCTACACATGACAAAAAAGCAATGTTACTGAGAAAAGGGTTTGAACTGAAGGAAGCAATAATAATCTATTTGATGTTTTCCCCGCTCCTGGAACAATTTCGGTATGCATGGTATGAAGAGAGATGTTCAGAGGAGATAGCTAGTGGCCATTTTCGGTACTTACCACCCCCCCCCCTTACATATACAGTTTATCTAGGATGCGTGTGAGAATATTTTAAGCGTAATTCGCGGAGACAAATGACGCTTTCAAGCTTTTTACTCAGTTCCTAGTGCCAGCTTGTTTTAGACGGTGGAAACAGCAGGCTTGTTCATCATTTCAAAGCATGGAGAGCCCACACGCAATTCTTTCTCGCTCCCTGAATTCAGAAGGGCCCAAAGGCCTAGTGCGACGCCCCAACTCAAAGCTCGTTGGTAGTTAAGGGTCTTGATCCGTGTGCTCCGGAAAGCTTAGGAACACGCACGTGGTCAGATAACTTTCCGGAGGTTTGTTTGCGATGCTAAACTCACTCCTCTTATGGCATCGCACTGCCTTTTACGCGACCAGCTTTCAGTTGGGGCACTAACTTCGGCCCCATTCTATGCACACCCGTGAATTTCAGGTGCCCGGAGCGGCAGCGAGGAACCAGAGCAGAAGAGTGCCTGCCATTCTGTCCTTTGCATCTCAAGCCCCGCATGTGGGTCCTGGCAAAGAAAGACCGTATCCTGCAGTGGAACCAGCCTCGCGAGAAGTGTGGCGCTTCGAGGAAGGTGAGTATCTGCGTGTTTTTTTTTCGAGCGAAAAGCTTCACTGCAATAGCTTTTCCAACCGTCAGCGGGGCCGCAAGCTTGACCTTGAAAGTAGCTAGAGGTCAAATCATGAGCATAACTGGTGGTAGTCAGGTTCGACACATGACTTCTAGATGATGTCAGGACCGCGCGAAAAGAACAAGGACAAAAGAGGCACAAGAACACAACAGGACAGGCGCCAGCTCGTTACTGGCAGATGGATACGGCAATAAGGTTGGAACATGCAATGACAGGGTCGGTGCGGAAACTTGTTTGGAGGAAAGGATCCAATGCAGAACAAATATGCTCAAGAAGTACTTTGGTTTGAGCTAGTTAGTGCCTAGCTTCTAGATGGTGTCAGGACGGCGCGAAAAGAACAAGGACAAAAGAGGCACAACAACACAACAGGACAGGAGCCGGTCCTGTTGTGTTCTTGTGCCTATTTTGTACCAAACCAAACCAAAGTACTTCTCGACACATGACGTCAGCTACAGCAGCGACACCAGCGGCTCTTACACCATCTATCTCGACTGTGACCTTTGACCTTGACCTTCGGTGAAGCGGAAAGAGTGAAAGCGTCTGCCGGCATCGCATGCGCAGGTCATGAAAGTGGGTTCTGCATAAAACTCTGGGGCACTTTGATTCGTTTAGCATAAACCTAGGTGTGTTCGATGCGGCGCCTGCCGTGGAGACCGCAAGTTCCTCGATCACAAGCGTAACCAGGGATATGGAGCTTTTCGCTTTCGACCAGGGCTGAGCAGAGTAAACCTTCAGCAATTTTTTTGGACTGGCAGAGTAGTGCGCGTTAAGAAATAAATACTAGCTCTTGTTCAGACGGCAGTCATTGTAAGAAGCAGTGCCTGTGGGGCTGCGGCTGTCCTCTCTAACCTTTATTTCTATTGTTGTTGGGAAATACTTTCATTCTTTCTGTCAAAGCTGTCGTGAGGAACCCGCACTAAGATGGCCGGGACGCTCTAATGCATTTACCGGCACACAGCATACAGGATCACGAGCATACTGTGAGCTGACAGCCAGACCTGAGACAAGCAGCTAGTTGTGTGGATAACCGCTGGAACCAAGCGGTGTCCTCTAAGGTGCACGAACCGCGTGAAGATTTCCTCTTGTTAAAGGCGACCAAAACTGGAATAAGCGGTGACACTCGTTGCTACCGATACCATGTCCTTCCTATGCGCCATTTCCTATAGAATGTGACCCACAGCGGTGCTTGCTGTTTTTTTTTTCCGCGTATCATACTGCATTTGCAATAGCTGTACATAACTTCCACGGAAGTCACTGGAGGGATGTCAGTATGTGCATGTGCGTGGAATTTGGCTGCTTCAAGCGCAGAACCAGCCGCTGTAGGATACTTCCGATGAACTTAAATTTCTTTTAACGAAAGTTCCCAGAGGTATAGCGGGGGATATCGAAGGCGCGCTGAACACAAAGCAACGAAGGTTACTTGTGCATGCTTAAACCTTCCACGTTCGGCCGTGGGAATCGCAACTTTCAAGCATATCGCGCACTCCATACAGGTGAATCCGTAGTTCAGATTGTCGATAGCGTGACAACTTCGAAGCAATGATATACTCATTGAGTAACCTTGCAGTTCGTGTGGAGATGGAGATAACCCAAGTACCTTGACCAGGCGTATCTCGAAAAGGCGTCAACGTTTCCCCATCGGAACAGCGCCAAGAGAAATAAATCTTCATTACGCCACCATGCGTGCAGTGAAAAACGTTACATTCAAATGCGTTGTAGGTTTCATGGCCGCGATATTTATTTTTTTTTGTTCTGCTTTTGATAACTAGGTTGCGCAGGCCGATGCTGACCCCGACACCGCAGGCGGGCTGTTGACCGGAAAATTAATTGAATGAATCTTGGGGCGGGTACAGCTTGTCCTGTTAAAAGAGCTGTGCCAAGCATAGGAGAAAACAGCGCGCATTGATTGTATCGGACGCTCTCGGTGAGTCGGGCAGGGTAATTTAAATCGCTGCGTTTTAAATCGGAAAAGCAGACTCTTGCCCTTACGAGCTGCTTTGAAAGAACAAAGTTGAGTTTCTTTTGCACGCGATACTGAGGGTACATCTTGACAAAAATTTACACGAAAGCGAAGGAGTTGAGTTCAAACGGGAGACGCCATGTTTCATACATGGCGTTCTAGAGTTTCTCACTGATACCTACATTGAGAGCTCACACCACTCTCTGCTTGAATTTCTTGAACAGTGCTTCATCCACGTAGGGAATGCGGGAAGACGAGGCTTCTTATCTGCCTTGATACTGTTCGGCCGAGGACGTGTATTCTGCCTCGGATGCGGTATACACGTGGAGGCTTTGCCGAAATGCTGCCCGCTGTACGCAGAATAATTTACTTCGAACGTGCAATTTTTCACTTCTTCGATTAATTTAACGCAAGTGCCATTTAGTTGTCAGGTTCGTGTGGAACCTTTGAGAGCACTTCTTCGGGGTTTTGCAGTGAGAAAGGTCTCATTGTTGCAGCTGATTCCATGCCTAACAATACCCACGTCAAATACGAAAGCTCATGCTTCCGGCATTTATGCGCCTTTCCATGGTAGATGTAAGCTTTTTCTCTAATATCGAGAAACTCTGCGTTTGTAGCATCTCTAGCACTTCTCTTGATGCGTCCGAAATAGTAGTAGCTTAGACAACAAAATAAACGTTGATGAAATTATTGGCTAACCTAAAGGTACCGACAACCGGATTTTGACCTTTTTTGTTCTAAAGCTCCTTTAGCCTTTGTAAAAAAAAATGGGCCTGGCCGAGGCCAAGCGGAGTTGGAGCGAGGCGCTTGTAGCGTGGCTGGCGACAAGTTTATTGCGCAGGCGGAAACATTGCACATCTTGTTAAGAGAGTCCACTGTCTGCCACAGTCCGGACTCATCTGCACTGTTACTTTGTTCCAGGACTCAACTTTACTGGCGAACAATCCCGCCTATTGTCGGACCGAAGACCAGATAGGTGAGGGCCACTTTCCACTTTGTTATGGAAATCCATGCACTCTTCTCTTAAGCATGACTGAAGTTCTGATGTTAATAGTTTCTTTTTCTGCAAAAACTGCCCAGTCGCTATTGAAGCGTCACGATGGATATACAGTAACCATTTTTTCTTTCGTGCAGCACAAAAATTTCAGTATAGGCGCACTTTTCATTTCGCTTTAATTGAAATGCGAACGCGCCTTGTCCAGGTTTCATTAGGGGGAGTTGTGGAAGACGTGGGAGTGACCCTCAGTGCCCGAAACGTTTGTGATGTCTACGGATTAGATAGTAAATTCAAGTTCCGGGAATTTCATGCTGGCTACAGATTGTTATGCGAACCTATGCGCTAAAAGCGACACAAGAAGACAACACACATACACGACACAAGCGCAAAAAGATTGTCGTTCATTGGTCTGGTCGATCGAAATAAGCACGTTATGTGAGGAGCGCGTGTTTCCGGCCCTTTGGGATCGCTTCTTAAACGATCAAGGCGAGCACGTTCCACTTCGCGCAGAAAACGCCCATAAATGGCAAGCAGGGCTACTACGTCACTACATGCTGGTGCAGTTATTGGCGCAAAGTGAATCCTGCCCAACAATCCGACACAAAAGCATTTTAAACGAAAAAGGTTACTTGAAACCAGCTTTTTCATATAGTGTAAAATTTCGCTACTACAGTCAATATACCTGCAGATCTAACTATGACAGTTTTTTGCGATCGTCCAAAACGTTGCCCATCGGTTTTCTATGGCATTCTTAACTGCTGCGTTGCGAGCGATGGAACAACTTTAAAAAAATAATCTCGTCGTGCTTCGTAAGAATAGAACATTACCTCAAATATTTCCGTACAGCAGGTTACATTATTTGTATATTCGAAACATTTGAGCAAAAATGCTCTGCATGCAAAAGCCTGAGAGTATTTTTTGATCGTTGGCAAGCGTTTTACGCCGTTCTCATTCCACTCTCATTTTGTCGAATACCTTTCGTGCGCACCGTCTGAGGTGTCTTCGACTCGTAGCGCTGGTAATATCAAGCTGATTTTTCAAGAATACGGTCTCCGTGTAGTTACCGATACACTTTCAAAGCGCTGTTATATAAAAACAGCGTGCTTAGTAACGCGTGTGTAACTTGCGATTTACGAGGATAACGCTTATACCGAATTCGAACACTACATAGCAAGCGAGACAAGTTATTCCTCTCTGTATTCATTTTAAATTTTGGCCATGGGCACCTGTGAAAAATCGCCTGCTGGATTATTTGAGGAAATATTGGCTGCAGCGGAAAACCCCTAATAATGCTCAGAAAGTAACGCCTCGAAAAACAAATGTGCAAAGTGTCCTTGTTGCTCTGGGCGTGCAATACACTGCACCATCCTGTGTGCGTTGAGGTTTCAGCAATCGGTATCTACGTACCTTGGCTGAGAACAGAATTCAATCATTTTCGGACGTTTTTTTGCAGGTGCAGTTATTTCAGGCATCCCGGGGCGTCCCGAACAGCTGGATCAGTAATGTACCGGGAATATCCACTACTGGGTTTTCTACAGTCCAGGGTGTGGCTCCCGGAGAAGGCAGCACCAGTGAGGAACAAGAGGTGCCATGCCCACGACGATCGCGTGAAGAGGAAGTTGAGGGCACTCGCCATAGTGACTCCGAATTGGTACGGATAAGCGTGTAGTGATGACAATAGTCTATGAGACGCTCGATAGCTGCATCAGGAAATTGTACGAGGCTTTGCCTGCTGCATTTCAGTTTAGTCAGAAATTTTTGGGCATGGACCCGTTTCAAAAAATTAGCAGTGGTTAAAACTTTGGTTAAGCCTAGCTTGGTTTGCATGGCAAAGTACTGCCGATGGGGCAGTCCGATGGTTCAGTTGCCACCTGCCATGGCGGGCATATTGTGAAGACGTCAGTTGGTCACATGGCCTGCCACGTGACACCGCTTGATATCTGTTACGTGACTGTACTGACGCTGTCATCTTTAAAGGGGCTGCGAAACACCGCTTGAACGGATGCCGGTTACACTTCAGATGGATCCTTTATGTCACACAGATGCTGACTCAAAAAGAATTACAAAACTCGATGCGTAGGAATATTCAACGAAGAAATTTCAAAATACAAGCAAACAAAATGCTGCCCTCAACTCGCTTTTCGCGCAGCTTCCCATTCCCATTTCACTCTCCCAATGACGACACGCGGAGCGACCAATCAAAACAGCCTATCTTAACACGTGGCCGAAGTTTGCACTCCATGGTTGCCTGTTCTCTGTAACTCGTTCATGTCAAGGCTGGCAGCGCCATTTGCATGGTTGAAACAACCACGTGAACGCCCAGCTGACCCAGCGATGCTTCACCGTCACGTCGACGGCGCAGAAGGGAATACTGATCAGTGACGTTTCCTTCCTTATTGATCCGAACTCGAGCGCGAGATACTGCGACGGTGTGACAGCCTGCGCAAGATATCAGACACATTTAGCGTAGCGCCTACCACTACTGCTTACCGCCAACCATCGCCCGTCGCTCCTAGCGCACTGGTTGGCCACGGCGAGCAAGGAGCGCGTGCTGTTGACAGGAACGTGGCGCCATCTGACGCCACCACGCGCTGATTGTCTACAAACTGACGATGCACACTGCCTGCTAAATGAGAAACGAACGTATCCTACCATGGGACCGAAACGAACGCTTATAGAGTGCAATGGCTCGATCGGATCGATTCCGCAAAGCCGCTCTCAGATACATAGAGAGTAGCCATAAGTGTTTAGTGCTAGGTCGTAGGATGTTTACAGAGAGACACAAAGTCCTTCGATGCAAAAAGTAGCCAGTGCCTCTGGTGGCGTGTTTTTGTTTTACTTGATTTACAGTGCTTTTATCTAGGGCAAACAAGCGGGTTTTGTTAATGTAATATAAAACGCAAAAACTTGAAAAAAACGTATCTCTAGTTATTAAACCAATTCGCAGTATATTTACTCTTTGTCAAATCATCAAGCTAGCGTAAAATGATGTCATATCCGCTGCTAAAAACAACCACTGTATGGTGACACCGTCAGCGCCACGAATTTGTTTTTGCGAGCTAATTAAAATATTAAAAACCACAGTATACGCGGTACGACTGATGCTAATAACATCACTATAACTCATTCTATGCAACCAACCGGCAAAACAATACACTAAAAATGTGTTACAGGGCCCCTTTAAAGCCTAGCGTAGTGAAGCTTTCGCTTCAAAAATTCGCGAGAGCCATCCAGTGACATCCATAACCACCTTTTTCATCAAAAATTTGCCCGTCAGCGCCCTCTAGAAGTTCTTTATAGCGCTACAAAAAACAAGGGCACAGGAAGAACTACACAGGACGGGCGCTGACTCCAACTAACTTTAGTGAGGCTTCCACAACCTGCATTTATACACAACGAAGGACCAGAGCGCATGCGGGCGAAATATTTCTGGTAGATTAGGGAGCGCAGACTGCATGCTATCGTCTATTTAATAATCTGTATCCGCTGTCTCGCAGGGAAACTGATGTGGTGCTGACGCACGTGTCGACCCTTTCTTTGATAAAAAATGCTTCGGCCAATTCGCGTGCTAATCTATCCTTACTTCTGCTTAGAATTTTGATACGTTCAAGTCGTGGCTCACAGTTTTGGTCGTTCTCATCTTTGCACGAGCGGCAGTGTGCGGGTAGATTGTCAAACGATTCGGAAACGTTACTAAGTGAACTTTCATGTTCCCTGGCACGTTCGTTCACACAGCGGCCGGTCTGCCCGACATATACTTCGCCACATTTAAGGGGGATTTCCTATACCACACCCGTGGCACACTGCACGTACGGCTTTGCGTGCTCCATGCCGCAGCCGGAACTGTCAGGGCTGTTGCTGCTGACCTTGGAACACATCTTGGCCAATTTATTTGCGCAGAGAAGACCAGCGGCACGCCGTACTTGTTGCCAACCCTTTTCAGGTTGTGGGACACCCTATTCATATAGGGGATAACCACTGGCTTGGCGCTGCTACGTTGTGGTCTAATTGCTTTCTTTGGTCTCTCTTTGACTCTCTGCAATAGTGTCTCCGTGACCGCTGTCAATACGTGTTCAGGGTGCCCTGCTTTACGCAGTCTAGCTACCTCGCCCTGAAAGCTCTGCTGCATCATGTGAGGGCACGAATTGAGAAGAGCGGATTCCAGGGAAAGGGTCACAATCGCCCTCTTGACCGTTTTAGACTGTGCCGAATCAGAAGGTAGGAAATCTTTTCTGGCTCTAGGGCGGTAACACCAGCAAACGCATCTGTCTCCGAGCTTGATGTTGAGGTAAAAAATTAAAGGTTACTTCGTTCAGGCACCTCGTACGTGAAAGAGAGCCCTTTGCCGTGTTGTCGGAACGTATCTAAAATCTCATTTCCAACTTCCTGGTAACCACCTGTATTACGTCTCTTTAAAATCACTAAATAGTCATCAACATATCTAAAAATCTTTAGGCTGTTCCATCGTCAATAAGTGGAGCAAAAATGTTGTCAATTGATGAAAGAAAAATGTTCCACAAAACAGGAGCGACACATGATCATATGCAGATGCCCTGACGTCATGATCCATGACCACATGATCCTATGTAGATGCCCGAAACTGCGAACCACGATTGAAAGTATCAAAATTGTAATCAGAAGTAAGAATAGATTAGCACGCGAATTGGCTGAAGCATTTTTTATCAAACAAAGGGGTGACACGTGCGTCAGCACCACACCAGTTTCCCTGCGAGACAGTGAATGCAGATTATTAAATAGACGATAGCATGCAGTCGCGCTCCCTAATATGTCAGAAATATTTCACCCACATGCGCTCTGGTCCTTCGTTGTGTGTAAATGCAAGTTGTGGAAGCCTCACTAAAGTTAGTTGGAGTCAGCGCCCGTCCTGTGTACTTCTTCCTGTATCCTTGTTTTTTGTAGCGCTATAAAGAACTTCGAGAAACGGCTTCACCAACTAGCCCCACAACGTGTTTTGTTCAGCGCCTGCGTTGTAACAAACGAAGGCTGGCGCGTGCACGCAGAAGCAGCAGCTCAGCGGCGTGAATTCCGCACCCGTTCTCAACAAGCGGGCAGATCCGTCATCCAGGCTGGTCGCCTCATCCGCCGGGCTCTTCAACGCGAGGCCGCGTGCACCCGACGCACAGGTGGCGTTGGCTTGGAGGTGGTGCTGACAGCGACATCGTACCGAGCAAGACCGGAGGAACGGCGTGCGTCGGACTTGCCTCTGCTGCGCCGACTTCGTGTGCTGCTGACGGCGGCAGCGCGTGGGCAGACCGGGCGCCGCCTTCTCCGTGCGCGACGAGGGCGACTCGAGCTGGCCTTCCGCGGCGGCACCCTTTTCGTCGCGATGACCACAGCGCGGCGTGCGCCGTCAGCGATTACTCGTCCATGACACACACCGGTGGTCGCCGTGGCGCGGCCGTAAGTCCTTGCCTTTGTGATTGTTTTGCTTGCACCGTTTATTGCCGTCTGAGATTACCTTTCGCGTGAAGCAGGCGCATAACCGGAAATTTTGCTTTCCGGCCTTCAAGGTCTGGCAGCGGCACGTTGGGGCTGAACTGAGACTTCGAGGCGATCGAGAGCTTCGCTTGCGGCTGTGCGGTCAGTGATGGTAAGTTAATCCCGATCGCCAGCTCAGCTAGAGCAAATTCCGTGCTCAACAGCGACTCGCAAAACTATTAGCTGCTATCCGTTGAGAGCATGCAAGGATCACCCAATGGCTAAGATTTAGTCATATTTATGAAAGAAATCGGCAGCTGCGTTTTTATAGAGGCGAAACGCTAAGGCGCCCGTGTGCTGTGCGATGTCAGCGCACGTTAAAGATCCCCTGGTGGTCGAAATTATTCCGGAGCCCTCCACTACGGCACCTCTTTCTTCCGTTCTTCTTTCCCTCCCTCATTTATCTCTTCCCTTACGGCGTGGTTCAAATGTCCGGAGATATGTGAGACAGCGCCATTTCTTTTCCCCAAAAAAACAACTTCCAATTTTTTTCAATTATCATGGACATTTTCTTGAGTTTACGACGCCACCATTGTAGTAGCAGTAGGAGCACATCGTAACAGTACACTCAATGACGTCAGCACTCCGGCACCAATTGACCTCAACCTGAACAATTATAATAGACTTTCGCTATGTCTGCCTGGTGGCAGAATGCCCCACTGGATGTCGCGTGCTAAAGAACTGTGTCTCAGAAATGGGATCAGAATTGGGGATGGGTCGGGGCCTGAGGTCAGGCCGGGCGCTACCTCTGGCGCAAGTTTGGATTGGGGCTGCGGTGCAGTCAGTGGCGTCACTTCTACGCCCTGGAGTTTAGAAAAACGTTTGGAGTTCACTTTTTTTAGTACAAAGCTTCCCACGCTACTGCACTCTCGATACCTCTGACTTCACGAGTGTTTTGTGGCGAACTCTACATGAGGCAAAGAAGGAACAACTTGTCTCATCTCCGTCCCGCCCTCGCCCCACGCTTCATTCGACTGTTGTGGTACACGCGTGATGTAAACCACATGGCACAACACGAATCGTCGGAGCCAAGGCCAAGCATTCTCAGGTCTTTAAAGAGCGCGCCGTCGTTGCATCGAATACCAAAAAAAGGAACTCTTGCAGACTTAGCACGCCACAACAGTGAGTGCATAATCCAACCCACGAACATTGTACTGACACGAGCCCTTTAATGCCCGGAGATAAAGAAAAGTGAGAAGGAGGAGCAGGAACTAGCAGAACAGAGAGCAGAATGACTCAACCATGAACTCAATACGCATGAATACAGCTTTTTTGGAGGCAAAAAACGGCCACCTTTCTCATTGCAAGGGCGCTAATCTGTTACACAAACGCAATGCTCTATATATTTTGAAATGCGAACCACGTTAAATAAAAGAGTCATTGCCTACATCTAGTCACTCCTACGGAAGTCAAGAGCACACTTCGAAACGGTTCGGGCACCAAAAGAAAAAGAGTAGCAAAAGCGCCGCAAGCCTGGAATATGGCACTCGTCGTAGAAGAGTGCTCTGGTCTGAAGAACTGCATACCAATTTTTATATGCCTGAACGAGTCCAAAGACTGGAGAAAGGGAATAAGTCTAGGCACGTACATGCATATGAGTAATACAGTGCGGGGGGAACCATATGCCATGAAAGCTGGTCAGTTTCAGTATTCGCAGTACAAATTAATATATTAGGAACACAAGGAAGAGGTTCGTCAAATGATGCATAAATGGGGCCACACCATTCACATAACAAAGTTTATTAGCGATACATGGAACTTGAATGTACCGTGACACGCAAATGAGTTTCAGCATTCAGGTAACAAATTTATTTGCGGCGGAAGTGGATGACACATAATAGGTTTCAGCATTTACACACTACATGTAATAGCAACACATGCGAGTGACACGCGTCAGAGCAGTTACCTATGTACTCGCCCCCTTTATCTAATGGCACGATTAGTAAAATATTTTCGAACACTCTCCTACTACTTCGAATGTTGCAAAAAAGGGCGCATCCCGTCAAGCCGAATTTACTTGGCTTTTTGTCTGTACTCCCGTCACCTGTACATGTATAGATGCAAATAAACTTGAATTGAAAATTGAATTGGCCTCTCTCATGTACCGCGAAAAGCACGACTGGTAGCCCAGTGTAGCTCTCGCTACAAAAATAATTATTTCTGTAGTCGTCGTCATCGTCGAGATGATGTCGTCACCCCATCAACTTCCACTGCAAGGCAGACGACTCCATATTCATTCCAGTTAACCCAGTTCTGTGCCACCTGGGGACAAGATATATCCCCGCAGACTTCCTAATATCAACAGCCCACTTGACTCCCTGACGCCCTCTGACGTATTCCACTTTCCCTGGAATGCGGCCACTTCTTTACTTTAAGAAAGCATCGCTCCTGCGTTGCATGCCCCGCCTAGAACTTTGTTGCCCCTTCATTTCTGGCATCGTTAACGGGAGCGCGTGTTTTCTAATCCACGCTTCTTTCTCGCTGTCTCTTAATGCTACACCTTTGATTTTCCTTTTCATGGCTCGAAGCGCTGTGCGGATTTAATTTCTAGCCTTACGACAGTGCTGGCTAGGCGACTGAAACCCTGATCGGTTTTTGTTACAGCCTTTGCACGCAAGGCATCATAGATGCTTTCCCAGAAAAAAAACAGAAGTTTACAAGTTTACTGCCTAAAAAAGGTCCATGCTGCTGCGTAAGACAACGAGTCTCATCGGGAGCGGCGCGGAAACCGGAGAGTCCCCATCTGGCTGAAAAAAAGAAAATAAGAAGGAGTAAAACAACAGTATGCACAGATGTCGATGCCAACACGTAGTCTTTGTCCTAAGCATCCATGCAACAGGGTTTGCTCCTCAGTCGTACAGCGGAGCCCTTACGACACCCCTAAAACCCAAACGGTCTCTAAAGATGAGGACAAAGGTTCTTTAAGAAAGCATCGCTCCCGCGTTGCATGCCCCACCTAGGACATTTTTGCCCATTTATTTCCGGCATCATTAACGCGAGTGTGTGCTTTGTAATTCACGCTTCTTTCTCGCTGTCTCTTAATGCCACCTCCTTACCTTGCATAGGTGTAAAGCTCAAGCGGTGCCATTAGTTGCTCGCTATGCGGCAAAGAAACAAACGGCGGTTCCTGGTTGCTGTTAGCGAAACGATAAATATGATGGATTATTAACTGCGTCTTGGTACCGGTTAAGAGCGTGACACCTATAACATCTATGACCAGCGTCTGGATCGCGCCAGGTGCCTGCTGCACGACGCTTTGTGCTGCAGCGCTTGGTACCCTTCTTGCACACGTATCTAACAAGTTTCGCCGTACGACTCGACTTCGCACTGCTACCACGCCCAAACCAGCCTGCTTTTTCTTTTCGTGTTCTTCGCGTGGGAAATGCACACCGGTGTCAATTGCAAACAAGCTGCACAGAAACTGGTACATACCGAACGCGTTTGTACGCAATCAGCGGACAGGTTGCACACAGCGCATCGCGTGTAGGTAATGCGGGTTTGACGCTGCGTTCACTGTGTACTAAATAAACGCACCCCGCTCACGTGGGCCTCGCGCGTGGGCGGCGAACGCGTGTGCCCACCGCAGTCGACCCATTTGCGCGCCGCGCTACAACCGGTCAGCTGGGGGAGCCGCCAGGGGCCGGAAACCATTGTTTATGACCGCTCGGAGCTCGGCCAGGCGTGCGCGGCCGCCGCCCCCGTGGAAGCGGCGTTAGTCGGCCTTGAGGCAATGCTTACGTCTAGATGTTCACAGCTCAAATGTATACGTGCGCGCGCGGGTATCGGGATTATGCAGTGGAGAAGAATGATCTAGCGCCAGAGAGCCTACCACAATTGCGCTCATTTTCTTCATCGTATGTCCGTTTGCGTTTGTAATGCAGATTAAGTGAGAGCAAGGAAGATAGCAGGATCATGGGCACCCAGGCTCGTCCTGAACTGACCCTCTTCCAGTGGAACGAAAAAGAATTTTATCGGGCAACAATGCTTCTCATCATAGTACTGAGCCAGGGAAACCTCATCATAAGGGTGCTTTTCTTTGCATATTGCCGCCGTAACGTAAACATTCAGTGCGCATGAATTGGCGGGGTGCTTCTTTTGAAGCGAAAGCTTCACTACGGGACCTCGTGCTTTGATCACCGGGTGCCCCCAAGAGAAAAATTGAATCAAATCCATGACCAGGAGTCGAACCTGCGGCTGCGTTAACAGACCGCCTTTAAGGGCCACTAAGCGAGACCTCTAGGCTATCGCCCCTTTTTTATTCTTTATTGCCTGGCTCTGGCTTATAGATAACATTTAACCCAAAAACACTCAACAAAAAACACACAAAACGCTATACACATACGACTCGGTCGTGGTCAGCAAGCACGAGTCTGGCCTCGTCATACTAAAATTCACGTAACATACACAGTTGCTCTAGTCTTGAGAGCCACTCAGGAGGCTACACAGCGGCTTTCTGAATAGCAAAAAACCAGTCCATTCTTTCCAGAAAATAAATTCAGGCAGGTCGTGCATCTGTATCACAGTAATACCCTGCCATCCTGTAGCGCCATATGCAGTGGAGGGCCAAGAGCATAATAAGATCAAATGGTACCCCATCCTCATTATCAGTGCTTAAATAACGAATTCAACGCGCGTAAAGTGGTAGCTCTTTCTTTATTGTCCTTTTTAACACATCCCAAAAATAAACCCCTTCCTAGCAATGCAAAAAAAAAACATGGCCCATCGTTTCGGGCTGTTTACGAATTAAGCAGTTTGATCCCCACGATAAAAAGAAAACCTTTCCCTCTAAAACCTTTTAACTGGTTGCGTGCCGGTGTGCAACTTGAAGAACAATGTCTTTATTTTGGTGGCACCTGCATTTTCTTCACCCTTTTTAAGCATCACCTCCCGGGCCCCCACTGTACAAATCCCTGTACATGGGCTCTGGAAAACCATTATCACAAAGATCATGGTCCAACTTTTTTCCTTTAGCCGCCACGGTGGCTGAGTGGTTATGGCGCTCGGCTGCCGGCCCGAAAGACGCTGGTTCAGCCCGGCCGCGTTCGCCGATTTTGATGGAGGCGAAATTCTAGAGGCCCGTCTACTGTGCGATGTCAGTGCACGTTAAAGAACCCCAGGTGGTCGAACTTTCCGGAGGCCTTCACTACGGCGTCTCTCATAGCATGAGTCGCTTTGGTACGTTAAACCCCCATAAAACCACATCAAAACTTTTTTTCTTTTAGTTTTGTACAAATAATCGCAAGAAAAACGTGCAGAAAGAAACCTAACACTTGCTACAATCTTTGTAGTAGCCAAAAATACCACCCGAGAGCTCTTCTGTGGATACAAAAACTCCGGCATCAATCGCCGCAGTCTCACTTGGCACACGGTGCGCAAGAACGGGTTTGTGACGTCGCGAAAAAATACGGTTCACCAGCTGCCTTAAAAAGAGGTGCCCTAGCCCGAGGCCCCTGTCTTTTGCCCGCCGGAACAGGTTCGTTCGGCTGCAACGTGCCCATTCGGAAGCCCATATAAAGACGGCAAAAATCCGGTGTAGCTTTTGAATGTCCACCCGAGAGCAATGCAAAACCTGCATGACATACCAGAGCTTGCCAATAAAAAAAAGGGCTGCAGACTGTAGTTCTGGCGAAAATTGAAAGATTGGTGCCTTTCCATTTTTCAGCTCTGTCACGTGCTTCTTTCATTTGCTGTTTCCAGTACTCCTCCTTTTCACGATAAGCATCGAGCGGAACGTCCAAATACTTGCCCGGAGTCATCGCCCACGGTACGTTGGCGAAATGGTCCGGGTGGGATGGCCACCATCCATACCAGAGTCCGAGGCATTTGGACCAATTAACCCCGCTACCGGTGACCTCGCTGAACTCGCGTACACAGCCGATAGCTTCGCTTATGCTCCCCTGATCAACCGTGAATACAGCAACGTCGTCAGCATAAGCCAGCAGCTTAACTTCAGCAGCTTGTAACCTAAAGCCATTAATACTATTGCTTTCTATTATTTTCATACACAGCGTTTTGATATAAATGCAAAATAAGAGAGGGCTGAGGGGGCAGCCCTGACGCATCGAACGCTGCAAGCTAATGGGGGCCCAAAATTCTTGTTAACGACCAATCTTGTCGTGCAGTTTTGATACGCCAGGGCTACATCTTCACGGATAACTGAACCGACGTTCACATGGTCTAAAACGAAAAACAAGATTTCATGAGAAACACAATCAAATGCTTTCTCGAGATCAATCTGAAGCATGGCCACTCGCCCATTAATGTCATCGCAGCTTTCGAGAAAGTACACTGCGTGCTTTGTGAATGTTGGAAAAATTCGAGCGTCCTTTTATTCCACATGTCTGATAGAGTCAACAATATCCGATATCACTGTCTGCAGTCTTTGCACTAGGCTATCGCCGCAGCCAACGCGCCTCTTGTTAAACTGCACCACACTGTCGCGCTGTGCATTGAACAGCGCCGTCTAAATCATTTTCATCTGCTCTGTCCCGCGGCACTGCCTGCTCACCGTCGTCTTCTACGCAGCACAAATATGTGCTTTCACTCCGATTCGAATGCAGTAAACATTAGCTGTAGTTCTTAAGGAGGTGCACTGACGTGAATCCAAGCGGCCAGCGTTTCAACGGTTTGAAGAACTCTCGTTCAGTCGTCCGTACACTTGTCTAGAGCGCTCGAATAGCGCGCTCTGTTGCGCATTTATGACGACTGCCGCTGCCGGGTAGGCGGGATTCAGCTTTCAGAGACATGGGGAGTTAATAAGCACGATCCATGGGAATGCACATGCAAGACAAGGCTAGGTTTCGAGCCATATGAAACACTCGTCAATGACACAAGTGCCACAAATACCGGTACAGCCGTCCGAGTGCTCTAGTCAAGTGTGTGAACGACTGTACAAGTGGGTAATCTTAAAAGGCATTGATAACTTGCGCAAGAATATGAATCGCCTCCGGATACGCTGTCATCACTATTGACACGTGCCATGTGTGCGTACACTCTAAACCAGGGCGTCGAACTGGAATTTTGTCGCGTTCGGTTCAGGTTCGGGTTCACGCGTCTCGGGCTCCAAAGCGGCATGTGGTTCCGATTCGAACAGGTTCGAGAACCGGTTCAAACGAGCTCCACCGGGTTCGAGTCAAAAAATCTTTGAATGTGAGTTGGTTTTCTAATCAACCTTGTTGGTCCTTTGTTTTTATTTTTTGTGTGTCACAGGCATGAAAACTAAAATAGACGCTATATTTGATGTATGAAAGATGTTCTACGTCCTATGTGGCAAGATTTATACAATTTTACGACGAAAGCCGCATTTTCAGATGAGCTGGAAATTGTGGTTCGCCTAATACGTTCATCGCGGATTTCAAGCTCTACACTGTAAACAATAAACCCAAATGGGAGTTTAAATAGCTGGCGTCACCCTTTAAACTCTAGATGTGTAAATATTTATACCATCAATATGGAGTAAAAATGTGCTAAACGACCTATTTGACTCCTTGCACTGAATAATAGGGCATAAAGGAAGGTTCTGCAACTCCCACTTTTAAATGAATCTTCTTGATCTCAGTGCGCAGCAAGTCACCTTGCACCATCCGCCCCGCCACCTAGCGTCTCGTCTGCTTCTGGTCGGTCGTCTGATAATGGCGGCGAGTGAGGACCCCTTGGGTAGCATCGTCGCTGGATCTCTGCTCACTTCTGCTCCTTCATGGGGCACCTGCCGCGGTACAAGATATCGGCTTGTCGCCGTTTTCTGCTACAGTAAGCTACATAAATGAACCGCTCTTGTGAAGCCTTCAGTGCTCTAACCATACCTTACCTCCCTTTATTAGTGTCGCCACCCTGTTACAGCACCCGCTTAGGCCTAATACTCACAGCTTTTTTCAGTGTGGTTCTCGCGGTGTGTTGCAGCAGATTATAGTGCGTTCCATGCGCGTGGGACTATGATAGAACTTCGTTTCAACGCTGAGCCCTTGATTGAGCCGATTAGACTAAATTTTTCCTCAGCCATATTGAAAAGCCAAAACTTGAAAAAGTGAATATAAAAGCAAACAATGCCGTTTCAAATTACCTTCAGGGGTGTTATTTTTAACTTCTGCTGCCCTGGTTTTTAGTCAAATATAGCGTGGTGCATGACCGTGAAAACTACTCCGAAACTTTTCAGTTTTTGACCTGTTCATTCTAATGTTACATCGCATTATCTACGAGCATAGCCAAAAAAAAACGAACTTGTACAGCAAAAGCAGACGACAAGCAGACGAATCCTTCCGCCTCCGCCTCCGCCGCCGCTAGGCTTGCAGACGGCGAAAAGAACGCGTGACGCGGGGTCACATTAGGGCAGCCCAGTTTGACATTGGTTTTGAGGGAAGGAAATGACGCAGTAACCGTCTGACATAATTCCATGGGTAGACACCCGAACCGCGCCGTAAAGGATGGAATAAAGGAGGGAGTGAAAGAAGAAAGGGAGAAAGAGGTGCCGCAGTGGTGGTCTCCGGATTAATTCTCACCACCTGGGGATCTTCAACGCGCAGTGACATCCCACAGCCTACATGAACCAGCACTGCCCCCATACCCCTTCCCATTGTATCGCCGGTAGCATAACAAACGTGGGTGGTAGTTGATTGACTGCGTTCCACGTATTCTCGGAAATACTAGTGGGACAGCCAGCAGAGAACATGAAGCGCAGTCACTGAAGTTGTCAGTGAGTACACGTCAACTATGTCCCACTATGTGCGCTGCGAGGAATCTGAGTCTAGCGGCAGCGCACTTCTCGCCGCGGAAAAGCAGTTCCTGGACACCAACCTTACTGGCCGCTGGACATAGTGCGGTGGTTCCATGCCTCTAAAGTCGCCTATCTAAATGCACAAGGTTTCTTCTTTGTGATAAAAACAGCAACGAAGTGTAAAGAACCCGAAACCATCGCGAACCACATGGTTAGAACACTACCACCTGCGCAAGCATTTCAGCGCATGTGGTCAAGCGAATTTTGCAGTCAGTAATGGAGGACGTTTCTGGCATTAGTATAGAGTGGATAGCACACATGAATCATGGAAAACTTTATGATAGTACTTCATTGCTTAAGAGCGAATTAGGACTTGTTGCGTTCTGTGTATTTCCTTTATGGAGAAGGCCGTTGCCGTGGCTCAGTGGTTATGGTGCTCGGCTGCTGACTCGAATGACACGGGTTCAATCCCGGCCGCGGCGGTCTCATTTCGATGGAGGCAAAATTCTATAGGCCCGAATACTGTGCGACGTCAGTGCACGTTAATGAACCCCAGGCGGCCGAAATTTCTGTATCCCTTCACTACGGCGTCCTCTCCTAGCCTGTTGTTGCTTTGGGACGTTAAACCAGCATAAACCACAAACCCTTTTGGCAAAAGCTTAATGATTTGTGAGTAACTTTGAAGTACATTGTTCTCTTCTTGTAGCCAGCACATACGGAGCACAGCGGACGCTGGCGACGGCTGGCCTGGCAGATTGTGGAGTTAAGGACTCATGAATAGAGAGTGTGCTGCGCACGGTAACAGTGGCAGTTGCAACACGAGCCCATCCCTTTCTCGACCACAGGAACAGTGGCGAGAAAAAAATATTAGCCTATATAATGACGTGCCACAGGATCGGCAGAAAGCAACGCTCAGCGCTGCGGTTAGGAACACGGCGTTAACAAAAGTGACAGGTGTGTTCGCAAAGCACGGCGCCCAGCCAACCGCACGATGCGAGTTTCTCCGCTTTGGTGACGTTATTGGGCTATTCATTTTTTACTCGCGACTGGAGCTTAGCCCAACCGAGACGCGATGAATGTCGATGGGAGACATCACGAAGACGTGCACGCCACGGCTGCACCAGACTCCTGTCGCATAGCACCGCTTAGCCGCTTACCTTGGTTGCACTGCAATACACCAAAGAAAACTCGGCCTCCCAATGGCGCCTGCTGGTCAGTACGTCCGGCGTGGTACATTTCGTTACTTTTGACGTCAGCCGTGGCCAAGGCGGCCGCAAAACAAAGATTCGAGCGTCGCCAGGACTGACGTGCCACTAACTCATTCCTCTTTCACGCAGGAGGCGTGACTGCCTTCGCTTTTGTCGCCGGTTTCGCTTAGAAAATCTCCGCGCAAAAGGCTAACGCAACTCCGCCCGGAAAACTCTGCTGATTTAGAAATTCAGTAGTGTCATTTTTTAGTTATGGAGTGGCGCAGGCGTCTGTGCTGGCACGAACGACTGAGAGGTACTCTACGTTAGGCATTATTCTGATGCCTTACTTCCGGCACCCTTTAAGCATCCTCTTTCATATTCAGATGGCAGAACTCGGTTAGCTAATCGACGGCTATCTCTAAATCGCTGTCAATTTCACAGGTTCTGCAAATTTTAGTGGTCTAGGCGAACAGGAGCCTCAAGGGTGCATTGCAACATGAAGCATAAACAGAATAATTAGAAATACGTCTATAACATTTCGATCAGTTGTTCGGATAACCACGACAATTATCTTTATATGTGCTGACAGGTCAATAGACAGTGAAGGCAGCATTGTTGGGACTCAGCTCCTATCCCACCACTGCCAGCAGTTGTTGGGGTGCAGGGTAGCGTGGTTGGCCCGGAGAAGGGAAGAGGAAGTCGGAGACGTGTTTGTGACGTGGTTATGTATAAGTAAGAGCAACCGAGAATGCCTCTAAGTAAAAGGGAGTTTCTTAGCAGACGGGAGTCTCCGATACCGACGAACCAGCAAGCCCGATAAATAGCCTTCGTATTCCCCAGATCCCTCACTGGGGAATACAGTTCGGAGAATTATGTGCAGTCAAACGAGCAGATGAACACACTGGTGGTACCGCCCACGGCAGCTGGCGATGCTGATGATCTCACAGCTCGTCGATGGAAAGGGGAGGACAGACCTCGAGCACTGTTACATCGATGCCACCACGGCTGCTATGTGAGTCCTTCCGTGGGAAAGGAATAACAAGCCGCGTCCCAGCAGGTAGATGAACAACCCCGCATTCCCCCGCCTGTTGTCCGAAACGCTGGAACTGTGTCGAGGTTCCAGCCGTCTGTCAATTAATATTCCCATCGTGACCATTGAAAGAATCACATAGACCCAAGGGACTACTCGGCGAACTGGCACCACCATTGACGCCGCTGCTCCCGCTGCTGCTTCTGCCGCTGCTTCCGCCTCTGCTTCCGCCGCTGCTTCCGGGAACGACACTCCTTGTAGCAGCGTTTTTTTCCCCAGGTCTCATCCGCCTTCACGATTGTTCTCTAGGAAGTCTAGTCGAGGGAGTCCATGTCTTAATCCGTTTAGGCTGGAAGACAGACCGGGCAAAACAGCATGCAGCTAATCACCAGAATCATGAGTTGGTAAACTTGTGTAGATCATAAAGACACTCGCTCTGGACACACATACACAAACTGGAAGGATGACTACAAATGACAGAACGCAAAGGGAGCAGTCATTGCAAATGATTAGCAAATGCCCTCAAACGAAGATTTAAACAGAAAAAAGCAGGCTCAGATAACGAATACAAGACACAAATAAACATTACTGGTACTTATGATAAACTCAGATTTTTGTGCGAAAAAAAATTCCTTATAACTACAAGACAGAACATTCATAGATCCCTAGGAGTCCTCATACTCTTCCTGGCGCAGTGGCGCAGCGGTTGAGCGATGCGCAACTGCCCAGGTGCTCCCAAAGGTGGGCGTGTGCGGCTCACGTTGCTCTTTCCGAGCGACCAATAATTAATTTAGGTGCCATCTGCTAAGGCGGGCAGGTTGTGAGGACGCTGCAAGGTCACGTGACTTTGGTGGCCCACCTGCCTCCAAGGTTGCTCTCTGGGGACCACCTGCCAGAGCCATGGTCATTATTTTTTACTCACAACGGGACCACAATATACCGAAAAGGCCAGCGACGCCCACGCCGGATTATGCGCGTAATTGGGTATTTAAAACTCTCGCGTTAAAACGGAGCCTATGACATGAGGTCTTCCGCTTTCCTAAAGCGGAAAAAGCACTAAACACGAAAGAAAAACAGGCGTCATCCTTGTCAGTTACGATAATTTCTTTTCCGGGATGGGGGGGGGGGGGGGGGGGAGGTCTGTGATGAAAATAAGCGCGGCGCTTAAAGACACCAACGTAAGTAAGCGAGCAGCACGACGACACGAGCGCTGACTATCAACCGATTGATTGTAGCTTCGCACCGTAATTTTATACAAACACCGCGGCATTTCCAGGCGAGCCGTGGCAATTTCCACGCCGAGATCTGGGGATAGCACTGGAAGCATGGGTGTCGATGAAACTGAAGAGGAGCAGTCCATGTTAGGCATAATAGTTAAGGATGGCTCGATAGCTTCGTTTTCGGGTAATACTCAGTTGACTGCAGTCGGCAATTAGATTCGAAACGCACCCGTAAGCGCGCGCACACACACATGCTGTGTTTTCATTATCCAAAAACGGGTGCTGTTCACAAAGCAAGGAATATCTTTACCGGGTACCAGGAATTCAAGAATGCGGTTTCGACACTGCAGTGTGAACAGGTTCGTACAACAATATAGAATTTTTCAGTCACAAGATGCATTTACGAATTTATTAAAAATTTTGATCCAGATTTTACCAGTCTTAACTTTTTAAGTTCTCAATTGAGGCGAAAGGAAAAAGCGCTTGTGCTGAGGTTCTCATACAGGTGCGAAAACGCAAGGTAGTAAAAGAAATCAACCTAGAACCCTCCTACACTTTTTATTTTGTAGCGTCGGTAAAGCTATTGCCGGTAAAAGTTATGTGAATTGCCGCTCACATTTAAAGATATATAGATTTTGCATTACACTTCTTATTTTTATTTTTGTACTTAGAATTGGTTCACAGTGTAAAACTTTTTGTCTATCTTGTTGGCGCCGCCTTGGTCACAACTTGTGTATTACTTGCGTTTTGATTTGGCTTTCTTTTTAACTTGTAATCACATGATTTTGTGCCGCTAGCCTAAGCTGCGGCTATGTCGACAGAATGTATGGAATGCCAAGTCATTTGTTTGCGGCTTTTACATCAGGCTTCTCATTTCTTCAGTGTAATGAAAGGAAAGAAAGTATAGTTTTGTTTTTATCTTGAAGATTTACGGATGAAAGTGATTTTTTGTAATTTTTCGGTATAGAGCTATACTAGTAATTACAAAGCCCATATCCTAAGTTTTAACTGGTTTATAAAAATAGACGATGTGATTCAGCACAGCAAAAACATAAAAAACATCACTTCCACTACTGCAGGAGAGGTCTGCGTCCATTCGAGGCAGTCAGAAAAATATAGGAGCAGCTCCAGATGCATACCGGGGAACTTGGGCGCGGTCACAATCTTCGAGGAATGTTAGCGGCTGCCATTCCGAGGCCGGCGGCGCTGGCGGCCGCGACCAGGCTTTGCCATGTGGCCTTCACCACTCTGCGCCTCTGTGGCCCCCTTGTCGCCTCCACCATCGCCGATTGTGGCGCCAGGTTGAGCGTGCCGCCCGCGTGGTCTGCATGACGTTCACGCACGGATATAGCTATGCAGGGCGCTGTATATGCTGCTAAGTTTTGCGCCGCGACGACTAAGTGTCAGATATGTCAGTTTGCTAAAACAACCAATTGTTTCCTGTAACTTCAAAGCACAACAGCCAGTTCGGCTGCCGGGACAACGAAAATGTCTCGCAGCGATGTTTCAAAGCGTGGTTTTGGTACAAGACAAAGATTCCACAATGAGAGCGAATGAACAATGAACGGTTTATGGCTTATGGTTTATGGGGTTTAACGTCCCAAAGCGACTCAGGTCATGAGAGACGCCGTAGTGAAAGGCTCCGGGAATTTCGACCACCTGGATTTCTTTAACGTGCACTGACATCGCACAGCACACGGGTCACTATAATTCTGCCTCCAACGAAATTCGACCGCCGCGGACGTGTTCGAATCCGCGTTTTTCGGGCCAGCAGCCGAGCGCCATAACCAAACAGCCAACGCGGCGGCTGAACAAGTAACGAAAACTATAGGCCATCCTCCGAAACGATCGTTGCAACTGTAAGCACTAAAGAATAGGCGCTGGTCGGAGATGTTGCTATGAGATAAAGCATAATGGACTACTGTCTTTCCTTGCGCTGATCATTCCCTTTTATTATTTGCGCTCCTCTCGTCTCTCCTGCTGGTTGCGAGCTGTACTGTGCTCAGCTCGGCCATTTCAAACACTGGATACTGACAACTTCTTTTTTTTTTCTGAATGTCTTCCAAGCAAGCATGCCAAACATCGTCCTGTTCGTAGCTGTCCTGATGTAGCACAGAAATATGAAACCTCGCTCCACAATGAGCGAACAGCGAAGAATCCAGGTACCTGACTTGAGAAGCACAGAATCCGAAGAACGCGCAGAAAACAACGATAAGTGCATAATTTTTCACATTGCAGCCTTTTTTTACACGGCAGTATTAATCAATACGTAGATGTCTTGTTATATCCTTCAAAGCAGTCTTATAGGGGGCGTTCAAAATCAGGCTTTCAGGAAGGAACGTTGAGCGGTACACTAAAGCTGTTGTTGTACGTAAGTCAGGTATCCACGTAGAGAAAATAAGTGAGAGAATAATTTTGGTCGATCGCGTGATTGACTAAAATCAGTTGACAAGCATTTTAGGTACTGTATATGGCAAGCAAGAAAGTTGATATCAAAAGCATAGACGCGCTGGTATTGTACTTTTGCATTCGCTACAATTCTAGCACGCCGAGGTATTTGCCGCCGAACTTCAAGCTTTAAGTAGAAGACTGGGTGAGTTGGTATGTAGTCATTCTAAAAATAGCGCAAATAAGACAAGGACGACGGAAGCAAACGACAGCACGAGCGCTGGTTTATCCGCATAGCTGCGCATGCAAGGCAGCTGCGATCGGCACAAAACTCTTCGCGGTGCTTTATATCGTCGAAAGCCTTGTATAGTTGCAAAATGTGCTTACATGTTTCGCAGATATATTTGCGAAGGTATTTAATTTTTTCTAGTGAAAGAAAAGGATGTCTTTCCAGAGAAATTCTAAATGCGTGTAAAATGCGCAGGCCCTCGACAACATTCCGAATCATTCCACCACAATAATTCTAACACCGTGGCTTCCACTACAGCGCAAAATATAAGGCCGGTTGAAGTCTGGCGCGTGAAGGATACTTTTAAGACTTTCGTCTCGCTTCTGCTTTTCTTTAGTATTCGGTGTCATGCTTTGAACACAACAATATTTGAAGAGGGAAGTGAAATGAAACGCTGATGAAAAAAAGTAGCCGTTTTTCGCCCAGAAAGGAGCAGCGCCCAGCGCGTGTCATGCAGATGCCTTGAGTGGCAAGACGTGCTTACCGGCCCCTGCGGCCCTCTGCCCTGC
The DNA here is from genome assembly GCF_052857255.1 of Amblyomma americanum. NCBI lineage: Eukaryota > Metazoa > Arthropoda > Arachnida > Ixodida > Ixodidae > Amblyomma > Amblyomma americanum. Next base: position 48,356,169 of record NC_135497.1, read on the forward strand.
ACGCGGGGAGGCCGCGAGATGCGTCTGGAGCAGCGGCTCCCTTCAGCAAGTCTATAGCCCCACCTGCCGGCTCAGCACGGGTCTCTGCCGGCGCCTCTCGTCCTGGCCGGGCTCCCCTGCATGGTATACGGAGTACTGTAGCGCGTCATACTAGCACGCGTATAGGGTGTCTGCACATCTGTGCAGCGACAACTGCGAAGAGGCAGTTGCCCTCTCTCCGGAACAGGCTTCATTGCAGTCAACGGCTGCATGAAGACAGAAAGAAAATTATTTTCAGGTCAGTTTCTACGCACCACTGTTAAAAGGAGGGGGGGACTTGAGTAACAAATCCTAGGTGAAAGTTTAAACACATTCTACTTGAATAGGCAGAATCATGCTCACAAACAAAATACGCGGAACAAAGTTTTAGTTGATGTTCTATAGTTCTGTGGGGAACAGTGTTCCTCGTACGTTAAATATGAGGGTAAAATAACGATGAACTGGAGACAGAATAGCTGCAAGGTATGATCAAACTGCTCCCTCGCGGCCATCGCTGCAAACCTGTTGTCGGCGTTATGCAGCTTGAGGATGGAGAGAGGCGGAAAGCGTTATAAAGGACCAGAGCGAAGCGGCGACACGGACGACCACGGCGGTGAGGCCGAGGAGACGAGAGGCCGCCAGGATCGCCCGGAGAAAGGCACTTCCTGATAGGCAGGGCGTGCCACTCACTGCTTTTGGCGTCGCAGCGCTTGAATGAGCCTAGGAAATGGAACTTGGTGGCAATATATCGTAGACGACAGATGCGACCTGTTCACAATGTAATACCCCTGCCACACGGGCACTTTCGATCCTCATTGAGCTCGATCTGCATCGAGATTTTCGAGTACGCTCGAAACATCCTGTGCTACATGGGCATTTTCAATGCTCATTGAGAAGTTTCTCTCATGTGTGTTAGGTGGCGCCAAATGTTCCGCCGACAGCCATAACATGGCTATGTCCGGCAACACTGTGCAGTCGGGGGCAGCGGCAGCCAAATCCGTAGCCAAATCGGTACATTGCGTATCTGCGCCAGGTTTTTGTGGCGCACCTCTGCTGCTGTGCGATGCAACCCGAGGGCCCGCAACGCCTCCGCGATTTCTGCATAGTCTGCGGCGTTTCTCTTCTGGCACCGCAAATTATTTAGGCGGTCCTGCCAGCAGTCGATGAGAGCGGCTGTCTCGCGCTCGCTCCACAGTTTCCGCGCCGACGAGCAGGAGGACGCCATCTTTGTTTACACTGACGGCGAAGCTTGGAGCGTGGTGTAGAGATTGTTTTCAAATGTTTGCATATAAGCAGGCATAGTACCTGAAAAATGTGCTGTTACATTTTAATCAATTACAACAACAACAATTGTGGTTTGGTTTTGTTAATTCGTGTTTATTTTTATAGCTTTATGAGAGCGAGAGTGTTCTCGATTGTGCTTGGAACCTCATGCACTCTTGAGGAATCGGCATCGAGTCAAGCGGGATCGAGCTCGATTGCGCTTGAAAGTGGCCGTGTGACAACCGTCGATCTGCATTGAGTTCGATGAGCATTGACTCAATGAGGATCGAAAGTGCCCGTGTGACAGGGGTATTAAACTCCGTTGCCTAGGTGCAGGAGACGATACAGGCGGCATTAAAAAATGGCACGCGGCGGCGATGTCGGGATTACATCTCGGCGAGCTTCTTCCGCACAGCTCGCAGGTACGCCGGCCACAGCACTTCTTCGCATGACGGCGTTGTCTTCTGGAGAATGGGAACGCCAGACCGAAAGCTCAGACGATGGCTGCCTTGCGGTCAATGGAAACTGTTAAACGCTTGCCACTTTCGCCGCTGGCCCTTAGATCACCGGGATATTGATACCTTGAAAACTCCAAGCGCACCGTCACGGTGCTTTATTCATGCGACCATGGCACCGTTCGGAGCCGTTACAAATCGGCTTAGTCCGCGCGAAATGGCCAGTAAAGTTTGTCGGTGGTTTGCTGTACCCCGTTGCAGGAGAATTTCACTTCATAACAACGAGGTATTCAATAAATGGCCTTCTAAAGGAGCTTCCCATGGAAATGGCTATTCATTCATTCATGCACAGCGTCATTTTTCAACGTTTGGTGACAGTGGACGAGGCTCTGATGTGCCACGAAGACCCTGAGTCTAAAATGTAGTCGATGCTGTGGAAGCACGAGGCTTCCTCTACTCCTAAAACGCCTAGGGCTGAACAGTCTGCTGGATAACTCATGACAACTTTCAGGGGCAATACTGAATTTATGCTTTTAAAATCCATACCACAGACGACTATTGTAACACGAAGGGCCTATACAGTCGCTGCCTTGGGAGAGGCCATCAAAGAGATGAGGCCATGAAAGCTCTGAGCGGGCGAGCTGCTTCTTAATGACGACGCGCCACTGAAAAAGCAAAAGCTCGCTACCAAGGGGCAATGGGGATGAGAGCAGCTAAATCACCGACCCTGCATTCAAGGTCTTTTATTATTGGCTTCCTGGAACCACTGGCGGGGCCAACTATGTTCAAGCGATGAAGATGTCAAGCGCACAATGACGGCGATGTTTGAAGAGCAGACAAAAGCCTTTTTTTTCAATGGGATGAATTTACTGCAGCCAAAGAGTGCGAAGTGTACTGAATTGTCGGGGGCTAAATTGAAAATAAATAATGCTGGTTTTTATAAGTTGTTCCACCCTTGCTCCTGCGAAGAAAACACCGAACGCTCCCTTCTGTCGCGAACAAGGAACTACCCCGCAGCGCCAGCAGTCCTCTTTCTTCCCTTGCCGAGAGGCCAAATGACTCCCTCCATCAGGCTGACACGGTGAACTGCGCCGCACCAAACCGTGAACAAAAACTGAAATTGCCAAATCTCTCGTTCTGTAAGCTTACTACAAGTTAATTAGCTTCCTTGAAATAAACAGTTAGCAAGTCAGCAGCTTAATCAAGGATGTAGTTTGTCAATAACATTTACCCTGGTGTTCCAAACGTCCTTAGATGTTTGCGCTAATGACCGTCATGAAACGAGGAAGTGTAAAATGTTTACATAACTAGAAATTTCTCTGCGACACCTGCCGTTTTGTGGTTAATCTATCTATTTGCGATTTTTTCTTCTCTTTCTCAATTATGTGTGTTTGGTCGTTTTTTTCCAGTGAAACGAAACGAGGCCTGAGTTCACGGTGCTTTTTTGTAGGCTTGTGTGGAAGGAACTATCCAGACGCCCAAAAACCTTCCATTATGGCTTGACACACCGTGCATGTTTAATTATGATACTTTAACCGTTCAGTAAAACTTTTTTTGTTATTTAGTTCGCACTCGACTCATTTCAAATACTGCTCGATTCTGCGAAATGCCCTCAATGTTTCGTATACCAGTTAAAAGCATGATCGAGAGATTTTGTTATAATTGCAGTGCACCACCCGACAAACACGCGAAATCGGCGCATGCGCGTTGTCATTTTTTTATGAGGTGGCTTTTACGCTCATGGTGCCATTTACATCACACCGTCTTGACAGCTGACACCGTGCCTGTCACATTGTGCACCAGACGTAAGCTGCTCAAGCGTATAACGTGGGTCCACAAAGCAGCAATCGTGAGTAGCTAGTCATCTGGCAGTATCAGTAACACGGCCTTGTTGAATTAAATCCAGGTGGATGAAGCTGCAGGTAAGCACTCACGTCCCGTGCTCTGTGGCCTGTTTGTTTATTTTATTATTTTTTTCAACTGGGGAAAGCAGTAGGGGGAGGGCGTTCGCCACTGATATCCGCGTGATAAAAACGAAAAACAAAACAAAATGAAAAGACACATCAGGTGGCATTCAGAGTCGGGAGGGCAAGTGGGGAACCAATTCCTCTTCTGCAACTAATGAAAGCATGCTCTAAACATCCGCGAGTGCTGCGAAGTTGGCGGATAAGGAACATAACTCAGCGGGTTTCATGCAGGCGGCGTGGCGCCAAAGGCAGTGGCAGTCCTTGCTTACCTCGCTGCTCCGGCCCTCCTTCCTTGGCGAGCACGATTTCCTCGTGAGCCATCAGGGTTGCTGCTGCTGGACGCCTCCTCCTCGAATGCTTGGTTGCCCCTGTCACATGGTCAGTAACTCTGTGATCGTTGCTGTTTGACAACGACAGGCGCAATGAATGGGGGCATAATGTACAACGACTTGTGTCTAACGAGGCTTCTTAGCTTTGCATTTATGATCACGAACACTGCGTAAAAGCAGCCTCCGAAAACATATAGGTATTTTGCAGCAGCTTTTTTAGCGATTCATAACTACATTGTACCTGTCACTAACGCAATACCCACAGTCTGTGACCTTAGTTTAAAACAGTAAAAGTAGTGTGAAGCATTGTCGGGGGGATCTGATATCGAATGACGGATTGACGATTCGCAGTGATCCACAAGGATAAATCAGGAATATATTGTGAAAAAATACGGCCCAGGACATTCCTAATTAAAAGTCAAAAGCACCACTCTTTGAGTATTGCGCGATATTCAAATGATTCAAGTCTACACAAGCTGTAGGTAAGGCATGTCGAGCGTTTTTGCCCTAGCAATTAAATATAGAGACGTAAACGAGAATTAAAATTCAGGCTATTTTTCACAGCACCGGAGGAGTGCCGAGATGATCGATGTGACTTCACGGACTGTAAAATTTCAAACTCCCACTGCCGTAAACCACACCCTTCTGTGCGTCATTTCATGGATGCTGCCAAGCAATGCCTGGCGGGCTTTGTCTTCGTTGCCGTTGGTTTTCCTCCTTGAACGCAAGCGTTTATATTGCTGGAAATGTGCCTGTTCCGTTCATGACGTCATCATACACACTCCACTTGGCGCTTTGCTCTGCGTAGAAGCTTGAAGGCCTCCGCGATTTCAATCGGCGATTACGTCACCATTTCAAATGCTAGCCCTAAAAGACTTCGCATACTTCACTTGCATGTAAAGTATGCGAAGTAAAGTAAAGCATCTTAAAGGCTCTTAAACTCGTCGAATTCTAGAACCTCTGCAATTGCGCTTCGGGATTTTCTCGGACATTTTGAAATTGCAGTAACATCACAGTCCTCAGAGTATCCAGTCTTCACAATATCAAACCGGTTTTCATAAAAATGATCGAATATAGCTTGGAGCTGCGAAAACCGAAAACCTAGACTCAGTCCGCGGCAAGGTACGGATCGTGTGATGCAGCGATGGCATCACAAGTTTCACTAGAGTAACACTCTTTACACGCGTTGAATGACTGAAGTAGTGAATGCAAACGATGAGTCCTTCCATAAAATTCCTGAGACGACCTAGTACAAGCCTAAAAATTTTGTTTGTCAAGAGAGAAGTGATCATTAAAGTGCAGAGAATATTTTTGGCATCGAAAATGCTGTGTTTCCCGTAAATACCATCAGATCTCAGGCCACGGGAATGGCAAGCTTTGACATAGATTTGCGCTGGAATAAAACGACGCATGTCTGAAAAACTTGGTAGTAGTTATGAAGAACGAGAGGAAAACCTACGACATATATTTCATAAAATATGATAACCTTGAAAACCTTCCAGAGCTCCAGAGCAAGAGAGGAACGCTAGCATTGCCCGAAGAAACAACTTCACTGACATGTAACGAGGTTTTCAAGCGTGTCCAGAGAAAGTCTTGATTTTTGCTGTGTCGCTGTCTGTGCCGCAGTCTTGCCCGCTTCTGTTCTTCGAGCTAGGCAGCATACAACGTCTCTCTGTCTGCTTTCTCGGCTTGAGCAGCCTTTGTCAACAGCCGCTTTTTTTTTAATTAAGCAGCGTGCTCTGATTCCATTGCCGCTTTTTATGCTTTATGTGCCGCCATGGTTTGCCGCGCCTCCTTCATGTAATGGGCAGTGCGCTAAGCGTTCTCTACTCTAGCCCCGCTGGCCCAACAACTCGCCAGCATACCTGACCTACACGCGGCAGTATATGCCGACAACATCGCCCTATGGACGACTGAAGGCTCTATAGGGGAAACAGAAGACAAAGAAATTGTTTCGAACCTGAAGATATGGGCCTTAAGTGCTCCCAGCTTAAATCAGAACTGCTCATGATTTGACCACTTCCCCGAGATCTACGCATACAGCTTCGTATGTATGACGACCACAAACCAGCGGTCAATAGATTCAAAGGTTCTTGGTTTCTATGTACAAGATCCGCTGGATGCAACCTTCACTCTACAACTTCTAGACAAGCAAACAAAACAAATCGCGGCCTTATCTGCAGAGGGGCCACACGCAACCACGGTGTGTCGGAGAGGGAAACCCTTGATATGGCAGACGCCCTCGCCACCAGCCGCTGACTTATCACCTTCCTTATCACCTTCCTTGCTCACCAAATCGCAACAAAACAAAGTTGATGTTCTTATTAGAAAGGGGATTACCTCAGAGCTCCGTCTGCCACAATCCGTTGGCACAAATCGCTTACTCGCAACGGGCATTTGCAATACAAACTTGGAACTACCCGAAGCCCAACGAAGCAACCAGATGCTTTGACTAACCCGTACAGAAACCGGCCAACACCTCCTACGGAATTTTTACTTGGCCCCCATCACCTGCTAAACTGCCCCGAAATATCAGATCATCCCTCCTGACATCCAGGTCCACCTGCGCATCAAATCTCTACCCAGGAATATGAATCCCGAGCTACACAGGTGCAAAAATTCAACCATTCAACTTCAACACGGACATTAATCACCCTTATTGAGTTCAAACAGTCACTGATTACAATATGTCGCTCTACAGCACCCGCATTCTCACATTAGGGCACACGCCTGCCCGAGAGATAACCCTCACGTGGATACCTGGGCAAGCCTCGATCCCCGACAATCAGAGCGTTCAGGCGCTGCCTCGAGAACAATCGCTCTGGGCTCGGAAGATCGGACACCTAAACCTACGCAGGAAACCTCTTGGGCTCTACTCACATACCACCGAATCTACACTCATTATAAAAATAGCTGCTTCCGCCCCCCCCCCCCCGCCTTACAGTACACTAGATTCAAAATACTGTGTGGTCTGGCGGCAACTGCAGACAAACTGCTACGTCTCACTTTACCTCCTTCATCGTTATCACCCCACCTTGACTCTCCCAATCTGCTAAATATGTATAACGGCCAAGGCCACTGTCATACAGTGCCTGTGGGAATGCCCCAACCCATGGCAGTTCCCCCCATAACCAACCCATCCCCCTCATGGATGGCCGCTCTGCAGGCTGCTCAATCAGCTGGCCAAACAAACATTGCTAGTGGACGGAGCTCTCCGTGAGGCGCAGGCCCGTCGACTCTTGGACAACTAGGAGGCCACACTTGAGGATCTTTTGCTCTTTTTAAAAAAAGTTGTTCCTCTTCCTCCTTCCCATCAAGGTGCATCAAACCGCGGAGAAGAGGATGCCTTGTCTTTTCTTGCGCTCTTTCTTTCACATTATGCGATTGCTTCAGAGACTGTCTTCCAAGTGACAGAAAAAGAAAAGAAATAAAATGCAGCCGCACGAGTTGTTCCGTAAGCGCTGACTCGGGGTTTTTCACTCAAGAGGAAGGAGAACGCCATCAAACCGTTGCTTCGATGTGGGTGTGGGTGTATCGGTTGGCTTCGGTGTTTGAAGTGTGCCGTCGCACGGCTGTGTTACTTGAAACCTAGGACCGAATGGCTTAACGCTGTCCATCTGTTAATATGAAGTCTGTACCAAAAGTCTGAAAGCCCTGCCCCTATTGGTCGGCCCTGACCACGCCTCGATCAGGGACAGGGCTGACCAATAGGAGCGGAAATTTGATTCTCTTTTTGAACTGTGTTCCGATTGAGAACGTTACGGTATTCGGCCTGTCGTCTTTCTTACCACAAAACTCGCTACGCAAGCGAGCATAAGAGTCTGACAATAACGTGTCTTTGAACTCTGACACTGAAAGCGCTCAAAAAGACAAGGACGACAGAATACAAGAAACATACAAATCCCTTGCTTGCAACTGATTTTATTTCATAGGAAAACAATTCTATACTCTTGGTAATGACCTGTGCATGCTTACAAGACCATTAACAACGAGTGATGACTGGCATATATTATCGGGCAACCCAGGTGCCCGATGTAGGATATGACATCTCTTTTCCGGACAACAAAATTGATGGAGCGCTTACGCAACCATCGTCCGCTCGTGCTATATGTAAAACCTCCAGGATCGCTCCCGTAATTTGACATTTGCTTTCAAAAACTATTTTAAATTTGTGAAAAACGGAACGACAGTTTTCCTTGCTTTTCTTGCTTTTGTCCGTGCACGTGAGACAATGGATACTTAAGTGCCCGCTCTTTTGTTTCCTACGTTGTAATTATTCTCTTCTAAACTCTCATTTAGGCACCTTACTGTCTGCCCTATATAAAGTTTTACACATCTCAAGGGCACCTTGTACACAACGCCTTCTGCGCATCCTGCAAACGGCTTTTGGTGTCATGATTTTGCAAGCGCCAGAAGTGTTTTTCCTGCACAGGGCGCTCAAATTATTCGGGACAGAAAACGAAACGTTTATGTTTACCCTGTTGCAAATTTTTCTCGGGTTGCGTGATAGCTTGTGCTTATATGGAATCACAGCAAATTTTCTTTTGTCAGTTGTCTTATCTAGCTCTTGCTCGGTCGTAGTTTTCCTTTATTTCTCTCTGAAAAGTCTATCGGCCACTGATACCAGCAAGTACCCGCGTCTTGCAACCTTTTGGACTGCCGAAACAAGCTCTCCTCAGTCACACGAGGGTATGACTTTATAAAACAGTTAAAAAACTCTAAACGAGTTATGTTTCATTTGTTGAGCTCTGAGTGCACAGAAGTGAAAGGCAAAGGCATTTTTCTATCCCGGGGATGAAAAAACCAGCATGTATGATCTCATAAAATCATGATATCATTTCAAACGGTATCTAGTTACAATTTAAAGAAAAGCAATATTTTATCATTCTAGAACCCGGTAGCCAGTGTGTAAAAATCTGTAACATGCGTGGTCAATGAAATTCGAGAGAGGAGGACTGAAGGAGAGAGGCGCAGGTAATGACAACGTAAATGAATTAAAAAGAGACAGACGAAGCGAAATTATGAAAATAAAAAAGGGCGTTGCAACTGGGCTCAGGGTCATCAATTAGTAATGTTAGAAGATATTAAACTGTGATATGCTTATGTCCTCCAAAGGGGTGGACAATGTTCATTGCAATAGGTGAGGATAATGGTGAGATGCAAGGACGTATTAGAGTTTGCCAACTAGACAAATGCGTCAAAATTGGCAAATAAGTCCATTGCACGTCTCTGCTGCGTAAGGCAGGCTATGGCACCTGTTATAGAATCCGCTGTTTTTTATAGTACGCAAGTTCGTCACCATGCGTAGCAGTTTGAAACAGAACATGCTGCACTGTTTCGACTGAGCCGCAGTTTTTCCAGTGTGCATTGTTCATTTGTCTTAAGCGCTACCGTAAGCCGTTTGTAAACGCGGCGTTAAAACAGAGTCTATGATAAATTGGACTACGGCAGTGGCCAAGTGATGCAGGTATCCAATGGGGACAGAAAATGGCGGGTGATTGGCGATTAGTTTTGTACAACACGTTGGACAGGGTTTGTAGCTGAACATAAACAACGAAAGAGATGAACACGCAACGCAGAATGAACCACGTATGTCTTTCAGATGAAAAGGGGAAGAGAGATTAGCGCTTTTTAAAAAAAAAACTTAAGCAGCGCAAAGAAGCGCTAAGTGCGCATAAAACAAAATGAAGGCTCATGCTTACGAGCCACTAGCGAAGATGAGCATCCAACGGCCGCGGGCGTACCGGCCCCACATGTCTAGCCCAGCAAGATTTTAGCTTTTCTCTCGCATGATTAAACTACAGTGGCATCGACAGCTAAAATACCGATACTTCGGGCGGTATGCACACGGCTTCCCATGCGGAGCTGACCGAGAAAGGCAGCCATTACAGCTGTACCGCAACTTGATTAATGAGTCCATCGCTTTCTGTTGTCCGACGCGATAGGAAGATTAGCGTTTACCGCCTCACACCACGTGAAACAAGAGCAACTTGTTGCCAGTTAGCAAACGCGAACGCGGGCGTACGCGAGCATCAACCGTTCACTGCCCTTTACCATGACGAACTAAGCGCTGGGCAGGACAACGCGAATCCAGACGCACATAACTCAGTGCTGCGTTGAATAAAACACTGCAGTAACCTAAGCGTTATGCCTTCCCGCTCCTATAGTGAATCAGACATGATAGGAGTAGTGAACCTCACCTTCTGGCAGCGTTGTTATTTTTTCAGCCTTGCAGTACACGCCGTGCATCAAACTCAGATGACAAATATTATCCATGCTATTATGTATTCTGATCTAACCACCCGCAATGATAAATCACAGTAACAAATGGGCTTTTGTATACTTTTCCTGTGATTTCATCTTCTGCAGTGTATTAAAAGCGTTCAATGAGCACTTTCAGCAATCGCTTCGAACTGATCCCTTCAAATCAATTTATTCCTCAGGATAAAACTATTGAATCGCGTTATGACAATCTCCGCTTCATTTTTGCCAAGTTCATTGCTTCATTACTGCCTGTTACCGGCCATGGCGTAGCCGATTTGAATTCACAGATCTTTTCAACTCATTGCTGCGTTGAAATAAACATTGCAGTTAGCTAAGCCTTGCTCTTCTCATTGCGGTAAGTTAAGCTCTCCATCTCTCAAAATCGTCTGCGAAGCTGTGCCTCGAGCAAGGATGGTGGTCTTGTGCGGGTAGCAGTAGGTCGCCATTTTGTTCCGCCACACCGAAAGCTTCATTACGAAGGTAGACCGAGGGGAAGATAGACTAAGTGTGTACACAAAGCTATCACACTAACCAAAATGCGCTTATAGCGATATGAACTGCGCGGTGAAAATGGGGGAGTTATGATTTATCATATGCAGCATCCAGAGGTGGCCACCAGGAGCGGTAGTACGATATAAAATTGCAGAAAAAATGCCTTTGGGGCTTGCTTTTCCCGCAAACTATGTCGCATTCATTATTGTTAGCAGTTTAACTTTTGTTTCCATCAAGAAGGGCAACTGAAGTATTTTGGGTCAGTTTTCCTTTACAGAATGATACACTCATATTGATTTCAAGCCGATGAAGAGGAGTGCGCCCGCCGCTTAAGCCAGCGCCGTGCAGTTAAATTTTTGTTAAATTTCTTAACTTCAAGTCGAGAAGAGTTCTCTGCAATGCACCGAAGTTAAAGAATGTCATTTCGGTCCAAGTTTGGCGTTTGGTTAGACGAAGATATTTCTCCTAAGGTGCTGCCCACGAAGAAAAAAACTGCGCGATTGCGCCAGGGAGCATCGCAGGGAGGTTTGCTGTGCCTTACAAAGAACTGCATATACTGAGCGGCATTTATAGCCACGATTTGACCTCAGATCTGTTATTCGTATTAGTTCCGCGCAAGAGATTGCCGCTGAAAGACTTCATAGAAGACAACAAAAGAAAATTACCACAACCAGTCCGCTTTGCCTGCTGCTACCGGCGAACTTAAGGGCAAGGTTCACGTATTAAAAGCAATAAAGAACACGTGTTCCGCTGATACGCTTGTTGCACGGAAACCTAGCTTTTTGTCGACGTCGGAAACAGTCGTTTACATCATGATTTATACTTTTCTGTCGAGATTGTGTCGAGTCTAGACGCAGAGGAGTGCTCATAGAGGTAAAAGTGCAGTTTAGGAATGGGTTATGACTTAGCAGATAAAATAATTTATTTTCCATCATGCAACTACTGAATCGCATCATAAATATTCTTTTAGTTCATTTTCACGAGCTTCATTGTATCATTGGTGCCTGTTTGCGGCCGCCACGTAACCGATGTTAATTCACTGATCTTTTCAATGATCGATTTGAGCAAATATTCGCAGCTTTCAAGTTCGTAATTGCATGCCGATGTTTTACTACTCAGCCATATGTTGAACAACGGTATCTATGAACTCCCAGAATGATCGCGCTGACCATCTGCATTTTCTTCAGTGCATCCACTAACATGACCTCATAAAGGTAGCGCACAAAGATATTCACACGTACGGATACATTACACCTCATCCTGACATACTGTCCTGATCTAGGAAATAGTAAAATCCTGGAAAAAAGCTACTAATCATAGGGCCGCGTAATATTTGTAAAGTTCAGCGCGCAGTGACAAGAGAAAAAATAAATAAATGCTCAACTCCGCGCTCAAAGATACTGAAATTATGAATCAGGTGAGACAAAGCTTTTTCGCTGAATTTCAGTCGTTTCGCGAGCTATTCAAGTATTGATGACTGGCGCTTATTTCGTAATCATGTGAAATATATAGAAGATTCCTGTGTGCTCCAGCTTTGAGTAGCATCGTGTATAAGCGATCCATGGCTTACCCGTGATAGTAGGAAATGCATGAACAGGAAAGCTATATTGTCTATTTAGCCCATTTTTAAACATAAGTCCGTGCTCAAGTTCTGTACATCCCAAGCGACCCGGGGCCTTTACTGTGCCAGCTCAACTACCGCAGCGTAAAATGAGCAGGTACACCATTCGGTTCATATATTTGCCCCCATATATACTACTTATTTGGAGACCAAACGCATTGCTTATTATGCCAACCTCCTTCCCTCTGCCTCTCTGCGAAACGCCTCTATCACTGTGTACTTAGTTCTTTTGCTCTTGCTGGGCTCTGGCCCTTCCTGTCCAATCAGTATTTTAGAGTCGTAACCAACCACAGTACTTTCGGCGGACTCGCACTCTTGAAGACCCCACAAAAAACGGACAAGGTGGATGGGCGCCTTGCCTGCAAGAGTATTTGTTCTCTGTCACAGAAAGTGGGCCGTACTATAGCGCATACATAGGCCGGCATATGATGACAAAATCAGACATACACCCAGGCGCTTTCTATCTTCTAACCAACTCGGCCGAATCGTCAGGAGTCACGTACAAGTTCCGGCGTGCCCGCCACAATGGGGCTGCTTTTCTCGCAAACTTGCGGAGACGCCTGATTTGAGTCGCAAAACGATAGTCTAGAATATTCCAGCCACGACACCATCGGCTCGACAACGTGTTACTCAGGAGATGCCATGACGCCAGTTCGTCTGGCCGCGCCAGCTTCCCAGAACCCACCTCTCTGCGTCACAAGCCCGTAACATTTTTTTACAACCGCTAGCTGGCATCAGAAATGCCAGTTTTCACCGGGTTTGGCTGCCTTCCTGTAGTTCTGTGGTGTCCCGCTCACCACGCCACACTGTAGAAACTCGTCGCATCGTAAATTCGCCCTCACCGAGTGCCGCGTAAGGAGGCCAACGTGACCTATGCAGTTGAATGGTTAAAGCCTGTGGGAATCCGGGCTTCCCGCCGTTGCCCTTGCGCGGCAGTTCTGGCATCACGCGTTGGTCCAACACCCTCTAGACTAGGCAAGGCTTCTCTGCTCCTCCTTGACGTCATCACACTACGACGGGCGCCGGAGTTCGTGTTCTTCATGAAGGGACGGTGCTGCGCGGTCGTTCGTTCTTGTGTAACTGCAGCGCTACGTGAAATCGTCCTTTGATGATTTTGACCCCATGATTTAATGCTGGCATATATTAATGATGTCATTTCCGGTACACAGTCCGCGGTGAATAGGTTTAAAAACTAAAAGTTAGCGGTTTCCGGATTATGAATATATGTTGGCTATTTAGTATCTTTTACTATCACCTAATAATGCCTGAAAGTCGGCACATTTTTTTTTCTACGGGGCTTTGATATTCCGCTGCGCGTTCCCATATATCTTTATTTTTGTTAATAGCTCGTTGCATGACGCAGATTTGGAGATTATTTTCGAACAAAAATTGAACCGTGTGGTTTATCACCTAGCGCCGACTGTTTTCCTGGAATCTAACTACTATTTGTAAACTTTTTCTTCCAAACAAACGCTCACCCTTCCTCCACCCTAGCGCCGACTGTTTTCCTGGAATCTAACTACTATTTGTAAACTTTTTCTTCCAAACAAACGCTCACCCTTCCTCCACAAACACACGCAAAAAAACATTGCCATAAGGTATGGCTCTCAGAACAGCTTGCAGCTCCATGCATGGCATCTGAACTGACCGACTGAGCAGATCCCTTTCGATTTGATAAAACTGAAGCAAGCTGTGTTGCATAAAAAGATATGTTTATTAAGAAGTACTTGCAGCTGGGCTTGTTGGTGCGTATTCGTGAAAGGCATGAGAGCGCAAAATGGCAACATGGAACAGGACGAGCGCTGCACTTTCAACATGATTTATTCAATTAAGAGCGTTTATATAGCATCTGCCCTAATCCATGCTCGCAGTTGATGCTCGCAGTTAATCGCAGTTGATTTGTCAACTGCAATTAAGAGCTCATCCTGTTCCCTTATTCGTCCATGTTGCCATTTTGCGCTCTCATGTCCTTCACGGATATGTACAAGCATTCAGAAAACTTTCAGAGGCGTGAAACACAAGGAGTCAGAACAGTCAAGATTTCAAAGTTTCCGTTTTTGAGCAACTTTTGCTTGCACAAGACTGTCGTTCCTATTTTTACAATAGTTTTTCAGCAGAATGTTTGTTGCAGCGCTAAGAATGTGATGCAAGACCAAGTGAGGACTACGATTGCTTGCTTTCACATTCGTCGAGCATACTTTTTACTTCGCAGCTTGTCCAGGACGATTTTAGCAGTCATTGCAGCATTAACCACGGGAGGTTGGGGCAACTTGAGCCCTCCGCGATTCATGTTTGCTATAATTTCAGCATTCTCAATTATGATGTCTTCATCTTCTACCAAATTTTCTCGGCAAGCAGTGCATGCAAGTTTTTTAAGTGCTTCATGGGCAAAGTATCCGGCCACGTACGTTACAGCTGGCATTTTGAGCCTTCATTTCGAAGTCCTTGTATTTACTTTAATGTTAAACCTCTGTAGAATCGCCTCATCAATGCTGACAGCAGGTTCCCCTGAATTCATGTCTGGAAGCGCCAGGGCTCTTTGTAGGCGAAGCTTGCGTTCGGATTCGAACACTTGTCTGATGGACACATGGTACTGCCACCCGGAAAGCTGTCTATACTTGCCAGATCTTTCCTGCAAGCAGTCTGTCTGGAACTTCCCCAGAAGTACGTAGTCAAATTCAAGGTCTTCAAGGCAATAGTTTATTATCTTGACCAAGGCTTCCGTGGTGAGACGCAAGGCGCTGTGGGTCTCCCGAGTGAGAATTCTATTGTCAAACTTCAAACTCTCTCAGGTCAAGCCACTGCATAATTATTTGAAGGAATTCAACTTGTGGACACAACTTTTCTGCAATGGGAGTCTGCAGATCATCACGAAGCCGGTGTCCTTTGCTGGCCGACTTCACATTAACAATCCTCCACCAGGTTTCGACAACCTTTAAAAATTCCGCTGTCCCAGCTGCATGCTGCAGTGCATAGCGTTGACCGCATGTTCCTAGAGCAGCTATGGTTGATAGGTTGAACACTTTCAGTGCAAGCTTCACATTTTGCCTTTCCTTAATAGATAGATTGAGGGCCTTTACTGACAGTGTTGGAGAAGCCTTGAAAAGGTGGTCTTCTTCTTTTAGGTGAAGATCACGAAGGGTGCTGAACGAAGTAGTGATAATCATGGGTTGGAGTTCACATTCATAAGTGAAGGAAAAAACATGCATATTCCATGTTTCTTTTGGTTGATCCAATTTTTCCGAATGCATTTCAACAAGTGAACAGGGTAAATAACGAAAAAAAGAGGACGAGTGGGATCTGATGGGTGAGGTTAGGAGCTGCTGACTTCTGATGACATTCCAAAGAGACATTGTTTTGCGATTGATAGAGTTGTTATCTGTGATGGCTGCAATGATGCAAAGCTAAACCTTTTCAAGCTCATTTAGGATGCTGCGGAGCGCAGTGTTCAGCTGTTGAGCATTGATTTGTTCAACTGGCAAAATGTGAACACTATTTTGTGAAGACAGGAGGCTTTCAATCATAAAAACACGAGCTGTCTTTGCTGCATTTGAAGTGTTGCTGGCAGTGCCGACAATCGTGCCACCCTTATAATCAAAATACGCCTGTAGATGGATCTCATTCATCATGAGAACCACTGACTTCTCATGACACTTCATTGCACTCGCGATCTTCGCATAAAGCACAAAAGAAGCATCCTGCTGCCCAGCTGCTGGGTTTATAACATATGCATTGCATACACGCCTGATCGTGGACTCTTGCGGCAATGTGAGACATCCGTAGTTACGAAAGTACCTATAAGCATGAGGAGAGATGGTAAATAGAAGGCTGGAAAATACCAACAACTCTGAAGAGTAGCGGGGTGACTTGCTTAAAAGGAGAAAGACTTGTTCCTTTAAATAAGCAAAAGCATCTTGCCAATCTTCGTTTTACATTTCTTGATTTGTTGCGTCTTCAACAAGAGATAGCACGGGCTTCAATATGAAACCTGTCTTGTCTTCAGGTTTGCGGAAGACAGGAGCCTTATCAGAGCTCTCAACAGCATCCAACAGACCTGTCAAGCACCGAATATTGTTGACAGTTTTTGGAATGATCTCCCCGCCATCAAGTTTGGTGACCTCGACATCATGAAAATACTGCCTTAGAGAGAATTCGTGGTGACTATAACCGACTTTTTGATTGCTTGGGCATCATCACAGTAAGATTGAGGAAGAGTATAAAGTCATGCTGGGAAACCAGCGTCCAGAATTTGGAGACCTTGATTCATGGTATGCATTTCAAGAGTGCCTCCGCCTCTTCCGCCTGGTGTGCTTCAATAGACAAGTTGATGTCATCATGTAACGCCGCTGCCTCTCGGCGCGTCCTCTTTTCATCTGGGGCCTCTCGAGACGTGCTTGCGTTTGGGGCAGAAAGATATGCCGGGCAGTCTGGAAGTATGCTTGGAACAGCATCAGGTCTAACCGTACGAGCTTCAGCGCCACTTCAATAACTTTTCCGGTCTTTGTATCCGTGTAGCTTGTTCTATTTACCATGTCGGACGGTTTAAAGTGGTGCTCGCAGACCAGGGATAAGAAAAAAGCAAAGACAGTAACAGCTCTAGAACCTGAAGTTTAAAAATCAGACAGGTGCATGAGAGTACGAGAAAAATTTCTAAAATTTCGTGTGAACTGAATGTCAGCAAAACTATTTCGCTACGACTTTACAGATTTACCCGGTCCAAAAGAGGCAGCCCTACGGAATTATCTCGCAACATGCTGCCCGCAGCATTTTCAATGCAGCTGAGGGAGAAGTAACGACAGTAAAGGAATGTTACCTTACCACCGACCGCTTTCCTGGAGTGAAGTCCGCACGGTGGATAGCTCTAATCCATTGAACTATTCTTGATTGGTCCGCAGGGAAGGTGAAGACTCGCACACGCTCACCACCATCATATTTCTCGCGACACCGCGGTACGCAGCAATGCCCAGGCATTATCACAGCCTGCACACTGGACACACACCCCCCGGCATCGACGTACTTCCTCGTCCTTACCGTACCGGTGCTAACTCTGAAACAGCGTTGAGTTTCGTGACACACGCTGCACGAACAAAAAGGAAACGGAGAAATGCGAACACGTGCAACTACATTCACGAAATGAAGGAACCACTATGTTTACCGCAGTGCGAACGCATTTTCCAGTCGTGCACTCTGTACGAAAACGAAAAAGCCTAACAAAACCACGTACAAAAAACAATATTACATTCTAAAGTAAGCGGTTCAACAAAAGGTATAAATTTTTACAAAATAACATTTTATTTTTGCAGCAAAGCAGTAATAAAAGCATCGCAATGTTTCTTATATTCGATACTTAGGCTGGTACTGCTCCGCGCAGGCGTTGTTGCACCAAGAAAACGGAGACCGGCTGGAGAAAGTGGGGGCACGACGGGCGCTCCTCGAAAGCGCCGAGAGCTGGTCCGTCGTAGTGTGATGACGTAGCCACATAAGAGAGGAGGATATGGAGAGGCCTTTGCTAGTCTAGAGGGTGTTGGTTGGTCTCCCGTTTTCCTTTCTCCCGCCTCAGGTGACGGAGAGGCGGCTGGGTGACCAATCAAATGTCAGTCAGCCGCAGTTCCGCCCCGGCTTCCTATTCTATCTCTTTAACTCCCCTTCCCCAACCTAGTGCAGCGCAGCGAAGGTGTTCTCCAAGAGACAGTTGCACGCCCTGCACACAATTCTTCCCCAACAACAAGAACCACTTATCAATGGCCTTAGCAATCGGTGCCTTTTGGCGGGAATTCAAGACCCGCTTGGGCGGCCGCGCGCCGCGCGACTGTCCGAGCGGCTCCCAGAGAGAGAGAGCAAATTGAGGAGGCTATGGAGAGAGACCCGTCCGAGACAGCGTATGTACGGTGCGTACGCTACTGCTTGATCGGGCCGGCCTTTGCCGTTCGGACTAGTGCTGGCCAGCACGGGTCCTCGATCCGTCGCAGCTCGAGCCTGCCGAGGGGTCCAGCGACCTCCGAGAGGCGCACCTTGTGTTGACTGCCCACTCTCTCTCGCAAACGGCCCAACGGCCGACACGAGAGACATCACAGCGCTGCCGCTGGGACAATTTCTTGCAGCGGCGTGCTAGCGGCGCGCATTGCTCTGATCGCTCCGAGCGCGACCTGGGACGGGGTGACTGTTGAGTCTGTGTACCGCTGGAGGACGGCGTGAATAAACGTCTCCTTCGTGAACTTGGAGGCCTGTGTCTTTGCGGCGAGCCACTCTCTTCTCTGCAGAGGTTGAGTGCCGCCGCAGCGGTGCCCCAGGGTGCGTGTGGTGACGGCTGATCGGGGCCCTTGATCCCAACATGCAATATCCAAGGGGCTCACCGGACAGACATCAACTGACAAAGCATGTGCATGGAATGCGGCAACAGCGAAAAATGTCACCCCAGCGACAATGGAGGAAGTTTATTGCCATAAGAATTAATGCCATTGTGAATGCATGGCTTGTGTATTGCAATATACTAGTCGCCGTTGAAGTTACTTTAAGATGAGGCAAACTAATTCATTAGAACATGAATGTGATTTTTACATGAAGGTATGGAAGAGAGTCAGAAGCAAAAGCCCGTGCATGGTACAAGCAAGCAAAGAACACGGACGTTGTGGAATGTGGCCTTATCGTCAGGCCTGCCACTTCATGGCTTGGTGCCAGCCCTGATGGCATTATTGTAGACTCAGACACAGTGCTGGAAATAGTGTCCGACACCACAGATTGTACTAAAGCATGGTAGCCTTGATGCTCTGTTTAAGAGCGGCAAATATGATGTGATTGAGAAGGACCACAAACTCACACTGAGCAAGGCCGGGAAGAACAGATATTGTCTGCAAGTAGAGATGCAGCTGTTATGCTGCGAGAGAAGTCAGTGCGACTTTGTAATTTGGGCACCAAACGAGGAATATGTTATCGAGGTGCCCTATGACAAGCAGCTCAAAAGCAAGCAAGTGGCACATCTTGAGGATTTCTATTTTTCACACCTGCTGCCAGCAGTTGTTGACTGGAAGCAATAAACACATTTTCATTGCAATAAACTAACAAGATTCAACTAATTGTCTTGTCGTTAAGAACATTTGTCCCAGTTTATTTGTGCAGGCAACATCAGAATTATCAAATACATTTCTGAACATACAATAAAACAAATGCAGGCATAGAACAAAAACTAACAGGCTCGTACCCTCACATGTAGTGAACATTTCTTATCACCCCAAAGTGAACACAGGAAGTACAGACAGTAAATCTTCTCAAGAATGACAAAGTAAGACATCTCCAATATGGTATCAACAATGGTTTCCATCAGGCAAGCCAATGCAGAAACACCCCAACATAACTTTCCATTGCATTTTAAAAATCCACAATCCCCACAAACGTCACACCTACATTGTACAACACAGCCGCAAAGCAAGTGCCCCTAAATAACGCGAAAACCAAACCTCAAACCCTGAACCGCTCCACTCATAAAATGCACTGACCGATTTCGACAGTACCATTCTGCACATACAGCTATGCATGTCTGGGCTTGATGCCTTGCCAATAATGCTTGTTTGTTCAACTAGCACATTTTACGCACACACTGGCAGTGGTATGATAGTACAAAAGCTGGTTGCGTTCATTGTAATGTATTTTACCTGAAGGTCTTGAAAGAAAAGCGATTCATTTTGTTAGCAGTCATGAAGATTTTCCGAAATTGGATAAAAAAATGTAGCCAACCTCCCTCCCCCCTTATACAGCCTCCACTGAGTGTGAGAAAGGATTTGCTTTAGTTGAAGCACCATGAGGCATTTCGCAACCATGGTCCAGAAGAAGCACATGTAAAAGCATTGGAAAATTTCCAAAAGGAATGAATGGACTACATAGCCCTTCACAGGGAAAGCAAAATTTCAACTGCGAAGATCTCAAGCTGGAAGACAATAAAATAGGCTCAGAACATCAACCTTGGTGGCTCAAAAGAGTTCTGCAAGTGATTCCAACTTCAGTTTCTCAAGGAGGAAGAGTGCTTTAGAGTTTGCTCTTCCTGGACGAAAGCTAGCGGGCCTGACATTGCTGACAAACACTTTGGTAATCAGACGGCATGAAAGAAGGCTCGAACGTGAGTTGTTTGTAGCAGCTAAGATAGCTCAGAGCCATCAGTGAAATAGCTAGGAAAATACCTGAATAGCATGTCTTTGACAGATATTTTTAGGTCATCAACAGCAGGCTTCCAGTACACCAGCATGCTTGAGTTAATTACGTAAGAGTTGTATCTTGGAAGTATTCACCTATGAGGAAGAAACTCTGAAGCTAATTAAAATGCTTAAAATTAAATTGAGAGCAATGAGAGCATTGGATAGAGACAAGAAAGAAGTGGGCTGGGTCAGAGATTAAACGCAAGTTAATGATATCCTAGTTGAAAATGAGTAATTGTCATCAGCAGAGCATGTAATATGGAGAGCTGATAACCAATGGCATGAAGGGTGGCAGAGTCAGATGGGCTGTTAAAATTGGCAAGTTTGCAGGAGTAAGGAGGCTACAGCTAGCCCAGGAGATTTAACTGAATGCAAGTTTGATGAGCCTTTCTCTTGCAGTGAACATAGTTACGTTAATCAGTGAACATAGAACATGGGATGTGCATAAAAGCAAGAGATGACGAGAAGATCTGGCTACTCCACATAAATCTCCACGTCCTATTCAGTTGTGTTGTCTACCAGTTCCGGCTGCTTCCCTGGATGGGATGGTGACTAAGCACCAGGTTCTTTGACATCGCCATGATCTGTAATCAATTTCGGTTGCAGGTTGCAGAGCCCAGCGATGGCTCAAATTACATCATTTGCTAGGGGTTTCTTTGAGAATATACTAGCAGGGAATTGCTTCAAAATCCTGAAGCATTTGAGACGCCTTATTGATCGCTCAACATGAATCCGAAGTCTTGCCAGGCGACGCGAACTTAATACATCTGAACGACAGATTTGCGGCCGGCCTTTGGAAAAGCTTGGGAGTGAAACTTTAACACATGGTGGGAGCAGGTCACCTATGTTAAAGCAACTGTCAGCGAGGACTTCATCGCCTTGCGTCAGGTGGTCTAAAAAACCACTGTCCAAAGTGATGAAATGGTCGCTTGCACGGCCACCATACGGTTTTGACATAAACATAATAAACCCACTTAGTGTAATGACGTGAAGGATTTTGGTCGTATTGTGTGATTTGTAGGAACTGTAAGTTGTATTTCTTCGGTGCAGCTGCCCAGGTTTGTCAATGAAAATTTCGAAACAGTCGGTAATGCAAGTTGCGGAGTAATTCTCCTCCAAAACATTAGGCAGTGTCCTCCTGATTGCTGTTCTTGGCAGCGAGAACACTCAGAACTCTCTGGCACACTTGGCAAGTTCTGTTAGAATGAAGCAGAAAATCCTGCTAATGGCTGCCGTGGATGCACCAAAACGTAAGTTGAGGTCATTAAGCAATAGGCCAAGACGCAGCCGCATCATTGTAAGTAGGATTTGGTCCTCAAAGGGCATAGTGAAAGGGCTCTTCACTATAGTCGAAAGAGTCCGAACCAGTTCGTCAGATACTACTTTTGACACATCTGTAAAAAAAGCGGAAGTGACTTGGTGCAAGAGCGGAGTATGCACTGAATATAGTCTGACAAGCACTGTCTGCAGTGACTGGGGCCTGCTTGCGAGGGGTTGCATACAAATGGTCACGAACAGTCGCTGGCTCCACTTGAGTTCCTTTGTCTGATGTTTCGGCAATCTTGCATCTGCAGCCACAGGCCAAGCAGCCATCAACGAGATCCTGAGCTCCCTCTCTCCTGCACAACGCAGGATGTGGAGGAAAGTGAGACACAATATTTAGCATGGTGGCATGAGACAACACGCACACAGGATAAAATTACCATGTCATGCAACGGTAATACTACAAGGAAATAAATTGAGTGTTCTGCTGCATAATTGCGGTCTGTATCGCCCTGCTGTAGAAACCTGCAGAAGTACTGAGATCGTTAAAGGGACACTGAGAGAAAATTTAAATTGGCCTCTATCGATAAGGTACTGTGTTCTAATCACAAAAAAAGATTATGCTAAGCGAACACTGAGTTTTATGAATGGGAAATAAACTAAATACAGGTGTCCCCATCAATGGCTGATAATATTCAGAGTTTTCCTCAGTAGCCCGTTAAACAGTGCTAAAGCAGCAAAATGTCAAGCTTACAGCAGACGACGAACCTGTGCAGTGGAATGGCTGAGCAATGTACGTACATGCACTGACTGAAATTAAGGCTGCTCTCATGTGCATTGCTTTTTGTTCAAAATTTCACAGCAGCAAACATCAAACAACCAGCATCTCATGGGAAAAAGAATGAAAGGATAGTAATTGCTTCATTGAAATGCAGACTTTGTACGCCTGCAGAGATAGGCGTAACTCCTGCACACATGGCAGCAAGAGATGCACAATCTGCGTCCAAGCAATAAGCTATAACTGGGCTGTCCCTATATGAGCGGTTGCAAGAAATTTTAATGTTAATTGAACATGACGATGCTAAAGCTGGCAGAATTAGTAAGCAAGCTTAGAGTGACCATTTCATGATATCAGCAAGTTTATTTGTAAACAGATTCTGCTGTTGAATCCCTTTACCCTTCCACACGCCATTCTTTTTTTCTACTCAAAAGAAACACTCCCACCAAAAAGGTATCATCAAGCATTGACGAAGACAGTTTGTTAGGTCTCAAGCGCAAAATACTAGTAGAGGTGTCATTATAGAAATAGCAACAATAAAATTATGCGACTTATGAACGATTGTGGGAGTAATATCTATTCCGAAGGTGCACATTACGCTTGAAATTCCAGAAAAATTGATGTCACTATTGGTGGCAAACTATTGCACAAAAATGGTAGACTGCGTGTTACCCCGCTGACGAGATTGCTGAATACTGTTTACTTCATTCACTGTATGACATAAAAAGACCTTATTTGCGACGTGAAGGATGCAAAATTCACCTGGAAGGAAGAAAGCACTGCTAAGTGCAGCACACTCTTAGCTAAAGCAGCAATATCCTTAGTGTACCACAGGTTTAAACTCTGCATATAATTAGTCAAAGCAAACATGCATGTTTTGCACACAAGGCAGACTTGCATAAAAGCATGTAAATGAGAACCCATGAAACCCATGAATTCACACCACTTTACTGTACCTATGTGATAGATCCTCTGTTCCAACGTTGATAGGCAGGTGATGATCAGCTGAAGCACTCTCTTTATCTTGCTCGTCTGATGAATGGTGTGACAAAGGTTCAGCTGTTGAACAGGCATCAGGCTCTAAAGGAGTGACATCGTGACGCGCCAGCTTCCTTATTTCGTTGTGGTGAACAGTCTAAAGTATTGTAGAGTATGAAAATACAAAAGAATAAACAAACTGCATTTCAGAACAAACCTCCAAAAGCCATACCGGTGTTCCAAGGTGCAATGTTGGTATGGGTTGTCTTTAGTGGGACGCCCATCAATGAAATGAACTGAGCATACCTGCAAGAAATGTGTATAAAGGCCACATTAAGTTCTGACAATCAGTGCAAGTGGATCACGTCAAACACCACAAATACAAAGAAATATGTAATGTGGTCATTCTAACTAAACATGTAATATGGTCATTTCATGCAACTCTCCAGACATTGCACTTCTCATTTGTGCTCTTCAAAAATATTCCACCATAATATTTTCTCAATGCATATTTGAGAAGCTTTGTTTTCCATAAACCGGGGCACACAACCAAGAAATCTTTTTGCAACCGGCATTTGCACGCACTCAAGCATAGCCCAACAGCATTCCTGGGCTGTGTGATGCCAATATTCATTAACAAACAAAAAGTCCAGCACAATGCCTTGAAAGCTTCTGGCCATATTATGAAATCGCCTATCTCACGTGCTCAAACACTCGTATCTCTCAGTTGTGGCGAAAATGAAATGCAGCCAGCGCCGCACGTTCCCGTAAATATTTAGAAACGAGATGGCAGAGATAAGGTATTTACAGTGCAAAGGATCTACGCTTCAAGCGCGAATGCACAGCCGACTCGAAAGGCACCGACTAAACGCGGACTTGCACATCAGTCCGTTTAGCTCGGTCCTAGATTAGGTTATTTTTACCATTAATACAGCAGGCTCTAAGTCGTTCTACCCTACTCTCAGATAAGCAGGGTGACTGAAACGATACTGGCAAACCAAAACCTCCCGTCAGACCATGTAAAGAAATTCATTTGAAGAGCGGCTCGAGCACGCGATCACTGACGACTGCCGGCGTTACAGGTATCGTCAACAAACGACCCTAGAAACCGGTGTTTTCACTTTTATCCTGTGTACTCACCCTAGACGATGAGCCACGGTTGAAGTCTTTCCTCTCTAGATTCGCAATTCAATGCTGTCGTACGATCTTGTTCTTCTCTCCTTGCGGAAATCTATGCATCGAAAAAGGCCTTGTACACGCACAACCTTCGTGAAGTTGAGGCCCATGCGTTTCGCAAACAGATGTATTCCATGCCTTCAAATCTGCGTCGCAGTTCCTACAACCGAACACTAGACACGTCTTGCTTCTGATTTTCCACATTTTTGCCGCAAAGCATACAGGATACAGCAGCGAGGTCAACACCCCGTATACGCACTCGCTGCAGTCGCCTGCTATCCAGAAGGCCACTTATGTCGCGACAGCGGCGGCGCCGCTAGTGTCGACTAGGCGAACTGCTCTCTGTAAACGGTCTATAAGAGCGGCTCTCGTGCAGGGCTATCCACTTGATTCTCGCTGTTCGGTTCAGCCTCTGCGTTTAAGTTCATATATTCCCTCTTTTCAAGCACGTATTCAAATGGCTTCAGTTTTATTATAATCAGGTTTTTGTGTGACGTTTTACTGACTTATTTCTCCTATTTCCAGGACGGATCCTACAGCGAAAGAGGGCATGAAAATATGGTGGTGCGGGAAAGGAAGGCTTAAGCACGGAGCCACAGTCCCGGCAGCCTCGGCCTTGTGACACCACTGTGACAGAGCGCAGAAACCAATTTTTCATTGGGACAATGCAAATGTCTCACTGCAGCGTTTTAACGCGTGGTTTGGTACAACCACGTTTAGCCTGCAATGCCTTATCAGCAACCCAAAGTGACAGGGGGCCAAGACAGAGACAGCGCCGCCCCAAGAAACTTGCTCGAAATAGAAAGCACGAGTGAAGACAGTCCTACAGATATATTACCGTGCAACCTCGACGCAACAGAGTCGCAGGGGCTCCTGATTTTTTCTTGATAATTGTGTCTTCGTAATATAGATGCCTAACCTTGTTTGCAGCTGCTGCATGCCAACGGGATTACCTGCCACTGTGTAAACCGTCGACAACATAGGCAACATTTCAGTTGCCGCTAATGTGCGTTGCCGGCCATTTAAAGAGCGCACCGAGACCCCACCTCGGTCCAAATATACGTTCCCCACTCGAATATGTTCGCCATGTCAACGCGCGTCTTAGGCTTCCGCAGCCCGCATGGGCTTTACAGCCGGGAACGCAGGTCTTGGTGGAAGTATATCGTGGAAGAGAGGCTGACCGGGTTAAAATTTGTAGCGCCGTTTTCTAGGGGCTGGAGACGATATGGGCGCTGTAAAAAAAGGGCGTGCAGAAGACATTTGCGGCGAGATCCCGTTTGGGTTGGCTTCACCGCGGAGCTCACAAGCACGAGGGCCACAAAACTTCTAGACTTGTGGAGAATGCGTTGTGGGATGCACTGGAATCCCTCCTAATCCCCCGCGCCGGAGTCAGGAGACCACGTGGGCGCGACACCAGGAATGTGGGGAGAAGGCACTCCTGCTACTCTGCTCGTTCCCAACATTGAGGTGACGTCACGACAGCGCACTGGCGACTTAGAAAAGGGCTGCATTCCTGAGCTCGTGAGCAACGTATTGCTCCTAGTTCGGCAATGCCCGAGGGGATAAAAAGATGAGCTCGCGGCGCGGAAGCCCTCTCTTTCTGCTGGCCTCAACCTGACCTGCCCCGAGGGGCCCCTTTGCTTCCGGCCGCCGACAACGACTCTGTGAGCTACCGTACGTCTGTTTTATCAGATGGAACATTCTTCCGCAGTGTGCTTTGCCTCGCGTTAGGACAATAAACTATTTCCTAGCGTGCTCTGCCCTTGCCTATTCGTTCGAACCTGCCGTAGCTGCTACTGTGCACCACGGGTTGGAGAAACGTGCCGCGTACGAGAAACGCCTGCTTTCGTGTAGCTGGCACGGAAGTGCGCCTTACCGGCCGGCTGGACACCGAGTTACTCCACAGGGTACGCCAGACCGAAAACATTATATACGGCTGCCTTCCGGTCAATGGAAACTGTTTTACGATTTAGTTTGCCGCCGCTCAGCGCTGTGAAACCACCGTGACGTCGATACCGTCAAGGTCAGCGAGCGCATTTCTAAGCTTCGAGAACGGAAACTGAACTGAACATGAAGCAAGTGAAGCAGAGCACGCTTGAGGGAACCGTGTAAAGCGAGACGAAGAAGACTGGGAGAAGAAGAAGTTGCCACATCGAATGGGTGTGGAAGTTTTGGGCGCAACTGCAAATTGGCTTAATGGACATGAAATCGCCTCTGGAGGTTGTTGGGCATGCATTGTAGCTTGTAATTGGACAATTTTGTGTAATAAAAACTAGATAATAAACACATTGTCTTCTAAAGTTGCTTCAAAGGGAATATCTATTCACTTGTTATATACATTATTTCTTAATAGTGAGGATAGAATTTTCTTTGTATTTGCGGATTTTGGGCTTACTTTGTCTAACCTCAATCATTAAAATTCATTTTTTTTTTGCCGCCCGTATATATTTCTCCTGCCTAGTTTAAAGCGTTGCAGTGCCTACCTTACCAGCTTCAAGCTGCTGCAAGTTTGTGTCTTTTTCTTGGCAGTCCTTTTCAAGCGAGTGGGCCATATGAGTAATATTTCATTGTGGCTCCAAAAGAACAGTCACGTGACAAGGCGAGCAGAAAAAAGATGCCTGTCCGAGCAAGTAGAGAAAGTTTCTATAGAAATACCCAGATTGCTATCAATAAAATTATCTTCATCTTAGGTTGCAGAACCTTCGAACATTGCAGCGTAAAGCGTTATTTACGAGTTCAAATATTGTTGATTTTTTTTATATATTTAGGAGCTGATTGCACTCCAATTTATAATGTGTATTCCTATTTTTTTCAATTATTCGTGTTTATCTGTGTATACTGATGAACCGGAAAGCACGCCTAGGTGTAGAATTGTTTCGTGCATCGAGGAATGCCAGGTGATCGAAACTTATTTCATGACAAGCCTTTATATGTTGCATATCATGCATATTTAGGCGTGCGGGGGCCCGCGAAATGCTATCTTTACTGAGGCCATAGTTTATAAATTCGCAAGTTCCAGCAGTAAAAGATACGTTCAAACTTATCTTTCTCTGTTTATTCCTTACAACTGCATACACGTTGATCGAGTTTCATTTTCATATTTGGCGTGCCGCTGTGAATATGAAGTTGGCTTACCGGTGGAGGTTAATATGGATGCCAAGGAAGAACACACTTCGCGGGAAAGAAACGTTGACGGGTCAAAAGTGACCCATTAACCCCGGGTAGTGGTCACCAATGCACAGGCAGTAAAGGGGCTGTGCTTACCTGGCAGCTTGGCCTGCTTGTCTGGCGCGCCTCGCCAGGGATGAAGTTGGCGCAGCGACCTCGTCCTCGTTTCCTACGCTCGTTGCGATGTCAGCGTGCAGCTGCCCGCGGGCAATGCGGCCACCCCGAAGCCTGCACAACATGGATACGCAAAATTCTGTGACCCTTAAGGTCTACTAGGTATACGACTTCCATCAATGTTTCTAGATATGGTTAAGTTCAAAGCCCTTAGCGATTAATTCTTCCATCGTTGGGAAAGACACTTCTCAAGACAAGATACACACCGAACACTGATCGATCCTGCACAAAACCCTTGATATATTATGCGGAAATAAAACAGGGTCGCCAAGAGACTTTTGTTTGTAAGATTAAATATCTTCGCTGTTCTTCAAGCAGTGGCGATTATGCTGCTTTCACGTTTCAACTTGTATTCTCTCGCTTCTCGTGCTTAGTTTCGACGCATACTCCGCTCAACGGAACTACATTAAATCACAGCATTCGTGGGGTTACTGTTTGTGACATTCACACGTATGGTGTGGATCACAGCCTCACGTCCTGACCGCAAATTGCGTGCTGCCACATTGCACAACTGATGTGCACCGCATTTGAAGCCTTTCAAGCATTTCAGCATTTCAAGTGTTGATCACGGCACCAGGTCCTAGCCACTATGTGCTTGTCACTCCTGATGAACAGGGTTTCAAGTGTAGGGCATTGATCTCGAAAACACCAATGGCGGAAAAGCTGGTCACCTGACAATAGCAAATGACGCATGAACTATTAAACAGGCGTCAGGAGCAAAACAAAGCAATTATCAAACTCACTCTCTCTACCAAGGAGAAAGAAAGCTGTGCTTCGGCGTCTGAACGTGGTGGATACCAACCGCGTGTTATGGACGTTGACTCTTCATTCCAGATGAAGGGTCCCAGCATTAAAAGTGCCCTTCTGCTTATTAAGGGCAATGGCTGGAAGTTCGTTTCCGGCGCTCCACCGAGTAGCGCGGCTGCGGTGTCATCACAATGGTCAGACCTTCCTCGTAAGCGCCGTGTGGCAAGCGAGAATGCGTGTTCTCAGTCCATGACTTTTTTCAATGGCACTGCTGCGCTATCGAGAATGAAATGGCTTCGTTGGGTTGATATTTAATTTCCGGGGTCTTTACTGGCAGTCAAATTTACTTCACCACCAGCCCGCTGCGGCACCATCCCCGCCCCGAGGCTTTAACTGATAACTCATGACACCATACCAGTTTCGAATCCATACTCGTGCAACGGAAAGGGAGTCATTTGGCCGGGACATACTACGTCGCATTCATTGAGATCAGGTGGTAGGCGCAGGGTGGGCACCTGCAAGCCAGTCAAGCCCTGCTGCGTAGTCGTTGATCCCTACCGAAGTCCAGCTCGCAATCTTATCTGGACCTCAAGAGTGCCAGTCGAGAACAGGAGATCATCTTGCACCGCCACAAGCGTATGCATGCCGACCACGACGGGATTACAGAAACCTCGGTCTGGCACCACATCCTTGGCATTAGAGGCCACAAATGGCATCTGTTTAATTTCTACCATTTGCCGTCATAGTTAGGCATCCTCTGTTCTTTCAACGCCCCATTATCATGCCTTCATGTTTTATAAGCCTGTGCACATACTGTGCGCGCATCGAGTCTGAATTTACCACCTCCAACCTGGCATAAAACCACGCAAAAAGGATGCCCAGCCTTTTCTTGCGCTTTCTTTCACATTATGCGATTGCTTCAGTGACTGTCTTCCATAGAGACAGAAAAATAAAATGCACCCACATGAGTACATCGGGATCCGCTGACGAGGAATTTTTCACTTAAAGGAAAGTTTTTATTTTCAATTCATGAATTTATGAATGAATTTATGGAGGCAGTTTATAGAGAGTCGGTCCCCACTTACTATACAGCAAAATTTCGGTGTCTAAAGGAAGTTAAAGTGCGGAAGATAGCCGGGGCTTAATATGGCGGTGACATTGAAATTCCTGCAGAAGCGATACTTGAAGAAATCTGTCAGAAATTGCAAAGTCCCATTCGGGCAGATAGGCGAATGACGATGACGAGATTAGACCCAAACAGCACATGTAATTGGCCCAGTATTGGAATCGTATTCGCAAAGGCCACCCCTACGAAGGACCAGAGTGAAACCACCCTTTGGCAATATTGGGCCGATTACCTGTGCTGCTTGGGGAAGAAGCGGCGGGTATCTCCGTAGCACCATTTGGACCACTATTCATGTAAAGCTGGACATTTAAAAAGCAAGCGCTACATGAGTCCCGACATTGCTCACGTGGATACCTGGGGCAAGCCTCGATCCCCGACAATCAGAGCGTTCAGGCGCTGCCTCGAGAACAATCGCTCTGGGGTCGGAAGATCGGACACCTAAACCTACGCAGGAAACCTCTCGGGCTCTACTCACATACCACCGAATCTACACTCATTATAAAAATAGCTGCTTCCGCCCCCCCCCCCCCCCCGCCTTACAGTACACTAGATTCAAAATACTGTGTGGTCTGGCGGCAACTGCAGACAAACTGCTACCTCTCACTTTACCTCCTTCATCGTTATCACCCCACCTTGACTCTCCCAATCTGCTAAATATGTATAACGGCCAAGGCCACTGTCATACAGTGCCTGTGGGAATGCCCCAACCCATGGCAGTTCCCCCCATAACCAACCCATCCCCCTCATGGAAGGCCGCTCTGCAGGCTGCTCAATCAGCTGGCCAAACAAACATTGCTAGTGGACGGAGCTCTCCGTGAGGCGCAGGCCCGTCGACTCTTGGACAACTAGGAGGCCACACTTGAGGATCTTTTGCTCTTTTTAAAAAAAGTTGTTCCTCTTCCTCCTTCCCATTAATGTGTCTTTATCTTTGTTCAAACGGGTATATATATGCCTGTGCACGTACTGTGCTTGCGCCGGTTACCACCTCGAAAGGTGCATCAAACCGCGGAGAAGAGGATGCCTTGTCTTTTCTTGCGCTCTTTCTTTCACATTATGCGATTGCTTCAGAGACTGTCTTCCAAGTGACAGAAAAAGAAAAGAAATAAAATGCAGCCGCACGAGTTGTTCCGTAAGCGCTGACTCGGGGTTTTTCACTCAAGAGGAAGGAGAACGCCATCAAACCGTTGCTTCGATGTGGGTGTGGGTGTATCGGTTGGCTTCGGTGTTTGAAGTGTGCCGTCGCACGGCTGTGTTACTTGAAACCTAGGACCGAATGGCTTAACGCTGTCCATCTGTTAATATGAAGTCTGTACCAAAAGTCTGAAAGCCCTGCCCCTATTGGTCGGCCCTGACCACGCCTCGATCAGGGACAGGGCTGACCAATAGGAGCGGAAATTTGATTCTCTTTTTGAACTGTGTTCCGATTGAGAACGTTACGGTATTCGGCCTGTCGTCTTTCTTACCACAAAACTCGCTACGCAAGCGAGCATAAGAGTCTGACAATAACGTGTCTTTGCACTCTGACACTGAAAGCGCTCAAAAAGACAAGGACGACAGAATACAAGAAACATACAAATCCCTTGCTTGCAACTGATTTTATTTCATAGGAAAACAATTCTATACTCTTGGTAATGACCTGTGCATGCTTACAAGACCATTAACAACGAGTGATGACTGGCATATATTATCGGGCAACCCAGGGGCCCGATGTAAGATATGACATCTCTTTTCCGGACAACAAAATTGATGGAGCGCTTACGCAACCAACGTCCGCTCGTGCTATATGTAAAACCTCCAGGATTGCTCCCGTAATTTGACATTTGCTTTCAAAAACTATTTTAAATTTGTGAAAAACGGAACGACAGTTTTCCTTGCTTTTCTTGCTTTTGTCCGTGCACGTGAGACAATGGATACTTAAGTGCCCGCTCTTTTGTTTCCTACGTTGTAATTATTCTCTTCTAAACTCTCATTTAGGCCCCTTACTGTCTGCCCTATATAAAGTTTTACACATCTCAAGGGCACCTTGTACACAACGCCTTCTGCGCATCTTGCAAACGGCTTTTGGTGTCATGATTTTGCAAGCGCCAGAAGTGTTTTTCCTGCACAGGGCGCTCAAATTATTCGGGACAGAAAACGAAACGTTATGTTTACCCTGTTGCAAATTTTTCTCGGGTTGCGTGATAGCTTATGCTTATATGGAATCACAGCAAATTTTCTTTTGTCAGTTGTCTTATCTAGCTCTTGCTCGGTCATAGTTTTCCTTTATTTCTCTCTGAAAAGTCTATCTGCCACTGATACCAGCAAGTACCCACGTCTTGCAACCTTTTGGACTGCCGAAACAAGCTCTCCTCAGTCACACGAGGGTATGACTTTATAAAACAGTTAAAAAACTCTAAACGAGTTATGTTTCATTTGTTGAGCTTTGAGTGCACAGAAGTGAAAGGCAAAGGCATTTTTCTATCCCGGGGATGAAAAAACCAGCATGTATGATCTCATAAAATCATGATATCATTTCAAACGGTATCTAGTTACAATTTAAAGAAAAGCAATATTTTATCATTCTAGAACCCGTTAGCCAGTGTGTAAAAATCTGTAACATGCGTGGTCAATGAAATTCGAGAGAGGAGGACTGAAGGAGAGAGGCGCAGGTAATGACAACGTAAAGGAATTAAAAAGAGACAGACGAAGCGAAATTATGAAAATAAAAAAGGGCGTTGCAACTGGGCTCAGGGTCATCAATTAGTAATGTTAGAAGATATTAAACTGTGATATGCTTATGTCCTCCAAAGGGGTGGACAATGTTCATTGCAATAGGTGAGGATAATGGTGAGATGCAAGGACGTATTAGAGTTTGCCAACTAGACAAATGCGTCAAAATTGGCAAATAAGTCCATTGCACGTCTCTGCTGCGTAAGGCAGGCTATGGCACCTGTTATAGAATCCGCTGTTTTTTATAGTACGCAAGTTCGTCACCATGCGTAGCAGTTTGAAACAGAACATGCTGCACTGTTTCGACTGAGCCGCAGTTTTTCCAGTGTGCATTGTTCATTTGTCTTAAGCGCTACCGTAAGCCGTTTGTAAACGCGGCGTTAAAACAGAGTCTATGATAAATTGGACTACGGCAGTGGCCAAGTGATGCAGGTATCCAATGGGGACAGAAAATGGCGGGTGATTGGCGATTAGTTTTGTACAACACGTTGGACAGGGTTTGTAGCTGAACATAAACAACGAAAGAGATGAACACGCAACGCAGAATGAACCACGTATGTCTTTCAGATGAAAAGAGGAAGAGAGATTAGCGCTTTTTAAAAAAAAAACTTAAGCAGCGCAAAGAAGCGCTAAGTGCGCATAAAACAAAATGAAGGCTCATGCTTACGAGCCACTAGCGAAGATGAGCATCCAACGGCCGCGGGCGTACCGGCCCCACATGTCTAGCCCAGCAAGATTTTAGCTTTTCTCTCGCATGATTAAACTACAGTGGCATCGACAGCTAAAATACCGATACTTCGGGCGGTATGCACAGGGCTTCCCATGCGGAGCTGACCGAGAAAGGCAGCCATTACAGCTGTACCGCAACTTGATTAATGAGTCCATCGCTTTCTGTTGTCCGACGCGATAGGAAGATTAGCGTTTACCGCCTCACACCACGTGAAACAAGAGCAACTTGTTGCCAGTTAGCAAACGCGAACGCGGGCGTACGCGAGCATCAACCGTTCACTGCCCTTTACCATGACGAACTAAGCGCTGGGCAGGACAACGCGAATCCAGACGCACATAACTCAGTGCTGCGTTGAATAAAACACTGCAGTAACCTAAGCGTTATGCCTTCCCGCTCCTATAGTGAATCAGACATGATAGGAGTAGTGAACCTCACCTTCTGGCAGCGTTGTTATTTTTTCAGCCTTGCAGTACACGCCGTGCATCAAACTCAGATGACAAATATTATCCATGCTATTATGTATTCTGATCTAACCACCCGCAATGATAAATCACAGTAACAAATGGGCTTTTGTATACTTTTCCTGTGATTTCATCTTCTGCAGTGTATTAAAAGCGTTCAATGAGCACTTTCAGCAATCGCTTCGAACTGATCCCTTCAAATCAATTTATTCCTCAGGATAAAACTATTGAATCGCGTTATGACAATCTCCGCTTCATTTTTGCCAAGTTCATTGCTTCATTACTGCCTGTTACCGGCCATGGCGTAGCCGATTTGAATTCACAGATCTTTTCAACTCATTGCTGCGTTGAAATAAACATTGCAGTTAGCTAAGCCTTGCTCTTCTCATTGCGGTAAGTTAAGCTCTCCATCTCTCAAAATCGTCTGCGAAGCTGTGCCTCGAGCAAGGATGGTGGTCTTGTGCGGGTAGCAGTAGGTCGCCATTTTGTTCCGCCACACCGAAAGCTTCATTACGAAGGTAGACCGAGGGGAAGATAGACTAAGTGTGTACACAAAGCTATCACACTAACCAAAATGCGCTTATAGCGATATGAACTGCGCGGTGAAAATGGGGGAGTTATGATTTATCATATGCAGCATCCAGAGGTGGCCACCAGGAGCGGTAGTACGATATAAAATTGCAGAAAAAATGCCTTTGGGGCTTGCTTTTCCCGCAAACTATGTCGCATTCATTATTGTTAGCAGTTTAACTTTTGTTTCCATCAAGAAGGGCAACTGAAGTATTTTGGGTCAGTTTTCCTTTACAGAATGATACACTCATATTGATTTCAAGCCGATGAAGAGGAGTGCGCCCGCCGCTTAAGCCAGCGCCGTGCAGTTAAATTTTTGTTAAATTTCTTAACTTCAAGTCGAGAAGAGTTCTCTGCAATGCACCGAAGTTAAAGAATGTCATTTCGGTCCAAGTTTGGCGTTTGGTTAGACGAAGATATTTCTCCTAAGGTGCTGCCCGCGAAGAAAAAAACTGCGCGATTGCGCCAGGGAGCATCGCAGGGAGGTTTGCTGTGCCTTACAAAGAACTGCATATACTGAGCGGCATTTATAGCCACGATTTGACCTCAGATCTGTTATTCGTATTAGTTCCGCGCAAGAGATTGCCGCTGAAAGACTTCATAGAAGACAACAAAAGAAAATTACCACAACCAGTCCGCTTTGCCTGCTGCTACCGGCGAAATTAAGGGCAAGGTTCACGTATTAAAAGCAATAAAGAACACGTGTTCCGCTGATACGCTTGTTGCACGGAAACCTAGCTTTTTGTCGACGTCGGAAACAGTCGTTTACATCATGATTTATACTTTTCTGTCGAGATTGTGTCGAGTCTAGACGCAGAGGAGTGCTCATAGAGGTAAAAGTGCAGTTTAGGAATGGGTTATGACTTAGCAGATAAAATAATTTATTTTCCATCATGCAACTACTGAATCGCATCATAAATATTCTTTTAGTTCATTTTCACGAGCTTCATTGTATCATTGGTGCCTGTTTGCGGCCGCCACGTAACCGATGTTAATTCACTGATCTTTTCAATGATCGATTTGAGCAAATATTCGCAGCTTTCAAGTTCGTAATTGCATGCCGTATGTTGAACAACGGTATCTATGAACTCCCAGAATGATCGCCCTGACCATCTGCATTTTCTTCAGTGCATCCACTAACATGACCTCATAAAGGTAGCGCACAAAGATATTCACACGTACGGATACATTACACCTCATCCTGACATACTGTCCTGATCTAGGAAATAGTAAAATCCTGGAAAAAAGCTACTAATCATAGGGCCGCGTAATATTTGTAAAGTTCAGCGCGCAGTGACAAGAGAAAAAATAAATAAATGCTCAACTCCGCGCTCAAAGATACTGAAATTATGAATCAGGTGAGACAAAGCTTTTTCGCTGAATTTCAGTCTTTTCGCGAGCTATTCAAGTATTGATGACTGGCGCTTATTTCGTAATCATGTGAAATATATAGAAGATTCCTGTGTGCTCCAGCTTTGAGTAGCATCGTGTATAAGCGATCCATGGCTTACCCGTGATAGTAGGAAATGCATGAACAAGAAAGCTATATTGTCTATTTAGCCCCTTTTTAAACATAAGTCCGTGCTCAAGTTCTGTACATCCCAAGCGACCCGGGGCTTTTACTGTGCTAGCTCAACTACCGCAGCGCAATGAGCAGGTACCCCATTCGGTTCAATTATTTGCCCCCATATATACTACTTATTTGGAGACCAAACGCATTGCTTATTATGCCAACCTCCTTCCCTCTGCCTCTCTGCGAAACGCCTCTATCACTGTGTACTTAGTTCTTTTGCTCTTGCTGAGCTCTGGCCCTTCCTGTCCAATCAGTATTTTAGAGTCGTAACCAACCTCAGTACTTTCGGCGGACTCGCACTCTTGAAGACCCCACAAAAAACGGACAAGGTGGATGGGCGCCTTGCCTGCAAGAGTATTTGTTCTCTGTCACAGAAAGTGGGCCGTACTATAGCGCATACATAGGCCGGCATATGATGACAAAATCAGACACACACCCAGGCGCTTTATATCTTCTAACCAACTCGGCCGAATCGTCAGGAGTCACGTACAAGTTCCGGCGTGCCCGCCACAATGGGGCTGCTTTTCTCGCAAACTTGCGGAGACGCCTGATTTGAGTCGCAAAACGATAGTCTAGAATATTCCAGCCACGACACCATCGGCTCGACAACGTGTTACTCAGGAGATGCCATGACGCCAGTTCGTCTGGCCGCGCCAGCTTCCCAGAACCCACCTCTCTGCGTCACAAGCCCGTAACATTTTTTTACAACCGCTAGCTGGCATCAGAAATGCCAGTTTTCACCGGGTTTGGCTGCCTTCCTGTAGTTCTGTGGTGTCCCGCTCACCACGCCACACTGTAGAAACTCGTCGCATCGTAAATTCGCCCTCACCGAGTGCCGCGTAAGGAGGCCAACGTGACCTATGCAGTTGAATGGTTAAAGCCTGTGGGAATCCGGGCTTCCCGCCGTTGCCCTTGCGCGGCAGTTCTGGCATCACGCGTTGGTCCAACACCCTCTAGACTAGGCAAGGCTTCTCTGCTCCTCCTTGACGTCATCACACTACGACGGGCGCCGGAGTTCGTGTTCTTCATGAAGGGACGGTGCTGCGCGGTCGTTCGTTCTTGTGTAACTCCAGCGCTACGTGAAATCGTCCTTTGATGATTTTGACCCCATGATTTAATGCTGGCATATATTAATGATGTCATTTCCGGTACACAGTCCGCGGTGAATAGGTTTAAAAACTGAAAGTTAGCGGTTTCCGGATTATGAATATATGTTGGCTATTCAGTATCTTTTACTATCACCTATTAATGCCTGAAAGTCCGCACATTTTTTTTTCTACGGGGCTTTGATATTCCGCTGCGCGTTCCCATATATCTTTATTTTTGTTAATAGCTCGTTGCATGACGCAGATTTGGAGATTATTTTCGAACAAAAATTGAACCGTGTGGTTTATCACCTAGCGCCGACTGTTTTCCTGGAATCTAACTACTATTTGTAAACTTTTTCTTCCAAACAAACGCTCACCCTTCCTCCACAAACACACGCAAAAAAACATTGCCATAAGGTATGGCTCTCAGAACAGCTTGCAGCTCCATGCATGGCATCTGAACTGACCGACTGAGCAGATCCCTTTCGATTTGATAAAACTGAAGCAAGCTGTGTTGCATAAAAAGATATGTTTATTAAGAAGTACTTGCAGCTGGGCTTGTTGGTGCGTATTCGTGAAAGGCATGAGAGCGCAAAATGGCAACATGGAACAGGACGAGCGCTGCACTTTCAACATGATTTATTCAATTAAGAGCGTTTATATAGCATCTGCCCTAATCCATGCTCGCAGTTGATGCTCGCAGTTAATCGCAGTTGATTTGTCAACTGCAATTAAGAGCTCATCCTGTTCCCTTACTCGTCCATGTTGCCATTTTGCGCTCTCATGTCCTTCACGGATATGTACAAGCATTCAGAAAACTTTCAGAGGCGTGAAACACAAGGAGTCAGAACAGTCAAGATTTCAAAGTTTCCGTTTTTGAGCAACTTTTGCTTGCACAAGACTGTCGTTCCTATTTTTACAATAGTTTTTCAGCAGAATGTTTGTTGCAGCGCTAAGAATGTGATGCATGACCAAGTGAGGACTACGATTGCTTTCACATTCGTCGAGCATACTTTTTACTTCGCAGCTTGTCCAGGACGATTTTAGCAGTCATTGCAGCATTAACCACGGGAGGTTGGGGCAACTTGAGCCCTCCGCGATTCATGTTTGCTATAATTTCAGCATTCTCAATTATGATGTCTTCATCTTCTACCAAATTTTCTCGGCAAGCAGTGCATGCAAGTTTTTTAAGTGCTTCATGGGCAAAAGTATCCGGCCACGTACGTTACAGCTGGCATTTTGAGCCTTCATTTCGAAGTCCTTGTATTTACTTTAATGTTAAACCTCTGTAGAATCGACTCATCAATGCTGACAGCAGGTGCCCCTGAATTCATGTCTGGAAGCGCCAGCGCTCTTTGTAGGCGAAGCTTGCGTTCGGATTCGAACACTTGTCTGATGGACACATGGTACTGCCACCCGGAAAGCTGTCTATACTTGCCAGATCTTTCCTGCAAGCAGTCTGTCTGGAACTTCCCCAGAAGTACGTAGTCAAATTCAAGGTCTTCAAGGCAATAGTTTATTATCTTGACCAAGGCTTCCGTGGTGAGACTTAAGGCGCTGTGGGTCTCCCGAGTGAGAATTCTATTGTCAAACTTCAAACTCTCTCAGGTCAAGCCACTGCATAATTATTTGAAGGAATTCAACTTGTGGACACAACTTTTCTGCAATGGGAGTCTGCAGATCATCACGAAGCCGGTGTCCTTTGCTGGCCGACTTCACATTAACAATCCTCCACCAGGTTTCGACAACCTTTAAAAATTCCGCTGTCCCAGCTGCATGCTGCAGTGCATAGCGTTGACCGCATGTTCCTAGAGCAGCTATGGTTGATAGGTTGAACACTTTCAGTGCAAGCTTCACATTTTGCCTTTCCTTAATAGATAGATTGAGGGCCTTTACTGACAGTGTTGGAGAAGCCTTGAAAAGGTGGTCTTCTTCTTTTAGGTGAAGATCACGAAGGGTGCTGAACGAAGTAGTGATAATCATGGGTTGGAGTTCACATTCATAAGTGAAGGAAAAAACATGCATATTCCATGGTTCTTTTGGTTGATCCAATTTTTCCGAATGCATTTCAACAAGTGAACAGGGTAAATAACGAAAAAAGAGGACGAGTGGGATCTGATGGGTGAGGTTAGGAGCTGCTGACTTCTGATGACATTCCAAAGAGACATTGTTTTGCGATTGATAGAGTTGTTATCTGTGATGGCTGCAATGATGCAAAGCTAAACCTTTTCAAGCTCATTTAGGATGCTGCGGAGCGCAGTGTTCAGCTGTTGAGCATTGATTTGTTCAACTGGCAAAATGTGAACACTATTTTGTGAAGACAGGAGGCTTTCAATCATAAAAACACGAGCTGTCTTTGCTGCATTTGAAGTGTTGCTGGCAGTGCCGACAATCGTGCCACCCTTATAATCAAAATACGCCTGTAGATGGATCTCATTCATCATGAGAACCACTGACTTCTCATGACACTTCATTGCACTCGCGATCTTCGCATAAAGCACAAAAGAAGCATCCTGCTGCCCAGCTGCTGGGTTTATAACATATGCATTGCATACACGCCTCATCGTGGACTCTTGCGGCAATGTGAGACATCCGTAGTTACGAAAGTACCTATAAGCATGAGGAGAGATGGTAAATAGAAGGCTGGAAAATACCAACAACTCTGAAGAGTAGCGGGGTGACTTGCTTAAAAGGAGAAAGACTTGTTCCTTTAAATAAGTGAAAGCATCTTGCCAATCTTCGTTTTACATTTCTTGATTTGTTGCGTCTTCAACAAGAGATAGCACGGGCTTCAATATGAAACCTGTCTTGTCTTCAGGTTTGCGGAAGACAGGAGCCTTATCAGAGCTCTCAACAGCATCCAACAGACCTGTCAAGCACCGAATATTGTTGACAGTTTTTGGAATGATCTCCCCGCCATCAAGTTTGGTGACCTCGACATCATGAAAATACTGCCTTAGAGAGAATTCGTGGTGACTATAACCGACTTTTTGATTGCTTGGGCATCATCACAGTAAGATTGAGGAAGAGTATAAAGTCATGCTGGGAAACCAGCGTCCAGAATTTGGAGACCTTGATTCATGGTATGCATTTCAAGAGTGCCTCCGCCTCTTCCGCCTGGTGTGCTTCAATAGACAAGTTGATGTCATCTTGTAACGCCGCTGCCTCTCGGCGCGTCCTCTTTTCATCTGGGGCCTCTCGAGACGTGCTTGCGTTTGGGGCAGAAAGATATGCCGGGCAGTCTGGAAGTATGCTTGGAACAGCATCAGGTCTAACCGTAAGAGCTTCAGAGCCACTTCAATAACTTTTCCGGTCTTTGTATCCGTGTAGCTTGTTCTATTTACCATGTCGGACGGTTTAAAGTGGCGCTCGCAGACCAGGGATAAGAAAAAAGCAAAGACAGTAACAGCTCTAGAACCTGAAGTTTAAAAATCAGACAGGTGCATGAGAGTACGAGAAAAATTTCTAAAATTTCGTGTGAACTGAATGTCAGCAAAACTATTTCGCTACGACTTTACAGATTTACCCGGTCCAAAAGAGGCAGCCCTACGGAATTCTCGCAACATGCTGCCCGCAGCATTTTCAATGCAGCTGAGGGAGAAGTAACAACGACAGTAAAGGAATGTTACCTTACCACCGACCGCTTTCCTGGAGTGAAGTCCGCACGGTGGATAGCTCTAATCCATTGAACTATTCTTGATTGGTCCGCAGGGAAGGTGAAGACTCGCACACGCTCACCACCATCATAGTTCTCGCGACACCGCGGTACGCAGCAATGCCCAGGTATTATCACAGCCTGCACACTGGACACACACCCCCCGGCATCGACGTACTTCCTCGTCCTTACCGTACCGGTGCTAACTCTGA
Source organism: Amblyomma americanum (assembly GCF_052857255.1). NCBI lineage: Eukaryota > Metazoa > Arthropoda > Arachnida > Ixodida > Ixodidae > Amblyomma > Amblyomma americanum. Next base: position 48,397,172 of record NC_135497.1, read on the forward strand.
AACAGCGTTGAGTTTCGTGACACACGCTGCACGAACAAAAAGGAAACGCAGAAATGCGAACACGTGCAACTACATTCACGAAATGAAGGAACCACTGTGTTTACCGCAGTGCGAACGCATTTCCCAGTCGAGCACTCTGTACGAAAACGAAAAAGCCTAACAAAACCACGTACAAAAACAATATTACATTCTAAAGTAAGCGGTTCAACAAAAAGTATATATTTTTACAAAATAACATTTTATTTTTGCAGCAAAGCAGTAATAAAAGCATCGCAATGTTTATTATATTCGATACTTAGGCTGGTACTGCTCCGCGCAGGCGTTGTTGCACCAAGAAAACGGAGACCGGCTGGAGAAAGTGGGGGCACGACGGGCGCTCCTCGAAAGCGCCGAGAGCTGGTCCGTCGTAGTGTGATGACGTAGCCACATAAGAGAGGAGGATATGGAGAGGCCTTTGCTAGTCTAGAGGGTGTTGGTTGGTCTCCCGTTTTCCTTTCTCCCGCCTCAGGTGACGGAGAGGCGGCTGGGTGACCAATCAAATGTCATTCAGCCGCAGTTCCGCCCCGGCTTCCTATTCTATCTCTTTAACTTCCCTTCCCCAACCCAGTGCAGCGCAGCGAAGGTGTTCTCCAAGAGACAGTTGCACGCCCTGCACACAATTCTTCCCCAACAACAAGAACCACTTATCAATGGCCTTAGCAATCGGTGCCTTTTGGCGGGAATTCGAGACCCGCTTGGGCGGCCGCGCGCCGCGCGACTGTCCGAGCGGCTCCCAGAGAGAGAGAGCAAATTGAGGAGGCTATGGAGAGAGACCCGTCCGAGACAGCGTATGTACGGTGCGTACGCTACTGCTTGACCGGGCCGGCCTTTGCCGTTCGGACTAGTGCTGGCCAGCACGGGTCCTCGACCCGTCGCAGCTCGAGCCTGCCGAAGGGTCCAGCGACCTCCGAGAGGCGCACCTTGTGTTGACTGCCCACTCTCTCTCGCAAACGGCCCAACGGCCGACACGAGAGACATCACAGCGCTGCCGCTGGGACAATTTCTTGCAGCGGCGTGCTAGCGGCGCGCATTGCTCTGATCGCTCCGAGCGCGACCTGGGACGGGGTGACTGTTGAGTCTGTGTACCGCTGGAGGACGGCGTGAATAAACGTCTCCTTCGTGAACTTGGAGGCCTGTGTCTTTGCGGCGAGCCACTCTCTTCTCTGCAGAGGTTGAGTGCCGCCGCAGCGGTGCCCCAGGGTGTGTGTGGTGACGGCTGATCGGGGCCCTTGATCCCAACATGCAACATCCAAGGGGCTCACCGGACAGACATCAACTGACAAAGCATGTGCATGGAATGCGGCAACAGCGAAAAATGTCACCCCAGCGACAATGGAGGAAGTTTATTGCCATAAGAATTAATGCCATTGTGAATGCATGGTTTGTGTATTGCAATATACTAGTCGCCGTTGAAGTTACTTTAAGATGAGGCAGACTAATTCATTAGAACATGAATGTGATTTTTACATGAAGGTATGGAAGAGAGTCAGAAGCAAAAGCCCGTGCATGGTACAAGCAAGCAAAGAACACGGACGTTGTGGAATGTGGCCTTATCGTCAGGCCTGCCACTTCATGGCTTGGTGCCAGCCCTGATGGCATTATTGTAGACTCAGACACAGTGCTGGAAATAGTGTCCGACACCACAGACTGTACTAAAGCATGGTAGCCTTGATGCTCTGTTTAAGAGCGGCAAATATGATGTGATTGAGAAGGACCACAAACTCACACTGAGCAAGGCCGGGAAGAACAGATATTGTCTGCAAGTACAGTTGCAGCTGTTATGCTGCGAGAGAAGTCAGTGCGACTTTGTAATTTGGGCACCAAACGAGGAATATGTTATCGAGGTGCCCTATGACAAGCAGCTCAAAAGCAAGCAAGTGGCACATCTTGAGCATTTCTATTTTTCACACCTGCTGCCAGCAGTTGTTGACTGGAAGCAATAAACACATTTTCATTGCAATAAACTAACAAGATTCAACTAATTGTCTTGTCGTTAAGAACATTTGTCCCAGTTTATTTGTGCAGGCAACATCAGAATTATCAAATACATTTCTGAACATACAATAAAACAAATGCAGGCATAGAACAAAAACTAACAGGCTCGTACCCTCACATGGTAGTGAACATTTCTTATCACCCCAAAGTGAACACAGGAAGTACTGACAGTAAATCTTCAAATAATGACAAAGTAAGACATCTCCAATATGGTATCAACAATGGTTTCCATCAGGCAAGCCAATGCAGAAACACCCCAACATAACTTTCCATTGCATTTTAAAAATCCACAATCCCCACAAACGTCACACCTACATTGTACAACACAGCCGCAAAGCAAGTGCCCCTAAATAACGCGAAAACCAAACCTCAAACCCTGAACCGCTCCACTCATAAAATGCACTGACCGATTTCGACAGTACCATTCTGCACATACAGCTATGCATGTCTGGGCTTGATGCCTTGCCAATAATGCTTGTTTGTTCAACTAGCACATTTTACGCACACACTGGCAGTGGTATGATAGTACAAAAGCTGGTTGCGTTCATTCTAATGTATTTTACCTGAAGGTCTTGAAAGAAAAGCGATTCATTTTGTTAGCAGTCATGAAGATTTTCCGAAATTGGATAAAACAATGTAGCCAACCTCCCTCCCCCCTTATACAGCCTCCACTGAGTGTGAGAAAGGATTTGCTTTAGTTAAAGCACCATGAGGCATTGCGCAACCATGGTCCAGAAGAAGCACATGTAAAAGCATTGGAAAATTTCCAAAAGGAATGAATGGACTACATAGCCCTTCACAGGGAAAGCAAAATTTCAACTGCGAAGGTCTCAAGCTGGAAGACAATAAAATAGGCTCAGAACATCAACCTTGGTGGCTCAAAAGAGTTCTGCAAGTGATTCCAACTTCAGTTTCTCAAGGAGGAAGAGTGCTTTAGAGTTTGCTCTTCCTGGACGAAAGCTAGCGGGCCTGACATTGCTGACAAACACTTTGGTAATCAGACGGCATGAAAGAAGGCTCGAACGTGAGTTGTTTGTAGCAGCTAAGATAGCTCAGAGCCATCAGTGAAATAGCTAGGAAAATACCTGAATAGCATGTCTTTGACAGATATTTTTAGGTCATCAACAGCAGGCTTCCAGTACACCAGCATGCTTGAGTTAATTACGTAAGAGTTGTATCTTGGAAGTATTCACCTATGGGGAAGAAACTCTGAAGCTAATTAAAATGCTTAAAATTAAATTGAGAGCAATGAGAGCATTGGATAGAGACAAGAAAGAAGTGGGCTGGGTCAGAGATTAAACGCAAGTTAATGATATCCTAGTTGAAAATGAGTAATTGTCATCAGCAGAGCATGTAATATGGAGAGCTGATAACCAATGGCATGAAGGGTGGCAGAGTCAGATGGGCTGTTAAAACTGGCAAGTTTGCAGGAGTAAGGAGGCTACAGCTAGCCCAGGAGATTTAACTGAATGCAAGTTTGATGAGCCTTTCTCTTGCAGTGAACATAGTTACGTTAATCAGTGAACAGAGAACATGGGATGTGCATAAAAGCAAGAGATGACGAGAAGATCTGGCTACTCCACATAAATCTCCACGTCCTATTCAGTTGTGTTGTCTACCAGTTCCGGCTGGTTCCCTGGATGGGATGGTGACTAAGCACCAGGTTCTTTGACATCGCCATGATCTGTAATCAATTTCGGTTGCAGGTTGCAGAGCCCAGCGATGGCTCAAATTACATCATTTGCTAGGGGTTTCTTTGAGAATATACTAGCAGGGAATTGCTTCAAAATCCTGAAGCATTTGAGACGCCTTATTGATCGCTCAACATGAATCCGAAGTCTTGCCAGGCGACGCGAACTTAATACATCTGAACGACAGATTTGCGGCCGGCCTTTGGAAAAGCTTGGGAGTGAAACTTTAACACATGGTGGGAGCAGGTCACCTATGTTAAAGCAACGGCCAGCGAGGACTTCATCGCTTTGCGTCAGGTGGTCTAAAAAACCACTGTCCAAAGTGATGAAATGGTCGCTTGCACGGCCACCATACGGTTTTGACATAAACATAATAAACCCACTTAGTGTAATGACGTGAAGGATTTTGGTCGTATTGTGTGATTTGTAGGAACTGTAAGTTGTATTTCTTCGGTGCAGCTGCCCAGGTTTGTCAATGAAAATTTCGAAACCGTCGGTAATGCAAGTTGCGGAGTAATTCTCCTCCAAAACATTAGGCAGTGTCCTCCTGATTGCTGTTCTTGGCAGCGAGAACACTAAGAACTCTCTGGCAAACTTGGCAAGTTCTGTTAGAATGAAGCAGAAAATCCTGCTAATGGCTGCCGTGGATGCACCAAAACGTAAGTTGAGGTCATTAAGCAATAGGCCAAGACGCAGCCGCATCATTGTAAGTAGGATTTGGTCCTCAAAGGGCATAGTGAAAGGGCTCTTCACAATAGTCGAAAGAGTCCGAACCAGTTCGTCAGATACTACTTTTGACACATCTGTAAAAAAAGCGGAAGTGACTTGGTGCAAGAGCTGAGTATGCACTGAATATAGTCTGACAAGCACTGTCTGCAGTGACTGGGGCCTGCTTGCGAGGGGTTGCATACAAATGGTCAGGAACTGTCGCTGGCTCCACTTCAGTTCCTTTGTCTGATGTTTCGGCAATCTTGCATCTGCAGCCACAGGCCAAGCAGCCATCAACGAGATCCTGAGCTCCCTCTCTCCTGCACAACGCAGGATGTGGAGGAAAGTGAGACACAATATTTAGCATGGTGGCATGAGACAACACGCACGCAGGATAAAATTACCATGTCATGCAACGGTAATACTACAAGGAAATAAATTGAGTGTTCTGCTGTATAATTGCGGTCTGTATCGCCCTGCTGTAGAAACCTGCAGAATTACTGAAATCTTTAAAGGGACACTGAGAGAAAATTTAAATTGGCCTCTATCGATAAGGTACTGTGTTCTAATCACAAAAAAAGATTATGCTAAGCGAACACTGAGTTTTATGAATGGGAAATAAACTAAATACAGGTGTCCCCATCAATGGCTGATAATATTCAGAGTTTTCCTCAGTAGCCCGTTAAACAGTGCTAAAGCAGCAAAATGTCAAGCTTACAGCAGACGACGAACCTGTGCAGTGGAATGGCTGAGCAATGTACGTACATGCACTGACTGAAATTAAGGCTGCTCTCATGTGCATTGCTTTTTGTTCAGAATTTCACAGCAGCAAACATCAAACAACCAGCATCTCATGGGAAAAAGAATGAAAGGATAGTAATTGCTTCATTGAAATGCAGACTTTGTACGCCTGCAGAGATAGGCGTAACTCCTGCACACATGGCAGCAAGAGATGCACAATCTGCGTCCAAGCAATAAGCTATAACTGGGCTGTCCCTATATGAGCGGTTGCAAGAAATTTTAATGTTAATTGAACATGACGATGCTAAAGCTGGCAGAATTAGTAAGCAAGCTTAGAGTGACCATTTCATGATATCAGCAAGTTTATTTGCAAACAGATTCTGCTGTTGAATCCCTTTACCCTTCCACACGCCATTCTTTTTTTCTACTCAAAAGAAACACTCCCACCAAAAAAGTATCTTCAAGCATTGACGAAGACAGTTTGTTAGGTCTCAAGGGCAAAATACTAGTAGAGGTGTCATTATAGAAATAGCAACAATAAAATTATGCGACTTATGAACGATTGTGGGAGTAATATCTATTTCGAAGGTGCACATTACGCTTGAAATTCCAGAAAAATTGATGTCACTATTGGTGGCAAACTATTGCACAAAAATGGTAGACTGCGTGTTACCCCGCTGACGAGATTGCTGAATACTGTTTACTTCATTCACTGTATGACATAAAAAGACCTTATTTGCGACGTGAAGGATGCAAAATTCACCTGGAAGGAAGAAAGCACTGCTAAGTGCAGCACACTCTTAGCTAAAGCAGCAATATCCTTAGTGTACCACAGGTTTAAACTCTGCATATAATTAGTCAAAGCAAACATGCATGTTTTGCACACAAGGCAGACTTGCATAAAAGCATGTAAATGAGAACCCATGAAACCCATGAATTCACACCACTTTACTGTACCTATGTGATAGATCCTCTGTTCCAACGTTGATAGGCAGGTGATGATCAGCTGAAGCACTCTCTTTATCTTGCTCGTCTGATGAATGGTGTGACAAAGGTTCAGCTGTTGAACAGGCATCAGGCTCTAAAGGAGTGACATCGTGACACGCCAGCTTCCTTATTCCGTTGTGGTGAACAGTCTAAAGTATTGTAGAGTATGAAAATACAAAAGAATAAACAAACTGCATTTCAGAACAAACCTCCAAAAGCCATACCGGTGTTCCAAGGTGCAATGTTGGGTATGGGTTGTCTTTAGTGGGACGCCCATCAATGAAATGAACTGAGCATACCTGCAAGAAATGTGTATAAAGGCCACATTAAGTTCTGACAATCAGTGCAAGTGGATCACGTCAAACACCACAAATACAAAGAAATATGTAATGTGGTAATTCAAACTAAACATGTAATGTGGTCATTTCATGCAACTCTCCAGACATTGCACTTCTCATTTGTGCTCTTCAAAAATATTCCACCATAATATTTTCTCAATGCATATTTGAGAAGCTTTGTTTTCCATAAACCGGGGCACACAACCAAGAAATCTTTTTGCAACCGGCATTTGCACGCACTCAAGCATAGCCCAACAGCATTCCTGGGCTGTGTGATGCCAATATTCATTAACAAACAAAAAGTCCAGCACAATGCCTTGAAAGCTTCTGGCCATATTATGAAATCGCCTATCTCACGTGCTCAAACACTCGTATCTCTCAGTTGTGGCGAAAATGAAATGCAGCCAGCGCCGCACGTTCCCGTAAATATTTAGAAACGAGATGGCAGAGATAAGGTATTTACAGTGCAAAGGGTCTACGCTTCAAGCGCGAATGCACAGCCGACTCGAAAGGCACCGACTAAACGCGGACTTGCACATCAGTCCGTTTAGCTCGGTCCTAGATTAGGTTATTTTTACCATTAATACAGCAGGCTCTAAGTCGTTCTACCCTACTCTCAGATAAGCAGGGTGACTGAAACGATACTGGCAAACCAAAACCTCCCGTCAGACCATGTAAAGAAATTCATTTGAAGAGCGGCTCGAGCGCGCGATCACTGACGACTGCCGGCGTTACAGGTATCGTCAACAAACGACCCTAGAAACCGGTGTTTTCACTTTTATCCTGTGTACTCACCCTAGACAATGAGCCACGGTTGAAGTCTTTCCTCTCTAGATTCGCAATCCAATGCTGTCGTACGATCTTGTTCTTCTCTCCTTGCGGAAATCTATGCATCGCAAAAGGCCTTGTACACGCACAACCTTCGTGAAGATGAGGCCCATGCGTTTCGCAAACAGATGTATTCCATGCCTTCAAATCTGCGTCGCAGTTCTTACAACCGAACACGAGACACGTCTTGCTTCTGATCTTCCACATTTTTGCCGCAAAGCATACAGGATACAGCAGCGAGGTCAACACCCCGTATACGCACTCGCTGCAGTCGCCTGCTATCCAGAAGGCCACTTATGTCGCGACAGTGGCGGCGCCGCTAGTGTCGACTAGGCGAACTGCTCTCTGTAAACGGTCTATAAGAGCGGCTCTCGTGCAGGGCTATCAACTTGATTCTCGCTGTTCGGTTCAGCCTCTGCGTTTAAGTTCATATATTCCCTCTTTTCAAGCACGTATTCAAATGGCTTCAGTTTTATTATAATCAGGTTTTTGTGTGACGTTTTACTGACTTATTTCTCCTATTTCCAGGACGGATCCCACAGCGAAAGAGGGCATGAAAATATGGTGGTGCGGGAAAGGAAGGCTGAAGCACGGAGCCACAGTCCCGGCAGCCTCGGCCTTGTGACACCACTGTGACAGAGCGCAGAAACCAATTTTTCATTGGGACAATGCAAATGTCTCACTGCACCGTTTTAACGCGTGGTGTGGTACAACCACGTTTAGCCTGCAATGCCTTATCAGCAACCCAAAGTGACAGGGGGCCAAGACAGAGACAGCGCCGCCCCAAGAAACTTGCTCGAAATAGAAAGCACGAGTGAAGACAGTCCTACAGATATATTACCGTGCAACCTCGACGCAACAGAGTCGCAGGGGCTCCTGATTTTTTCTTGATAATTGTGTCTTCGTAATATAGATGCCTAACCTTGTTTGCAGCTGCTGCATGCCAACGGGATTACCTGCCACTGTGTAAACCGTCGACAACATAGGCAACATTTCAGTTGCCGCTAATGTGCGTTGCCGGCCATTTAAAGAGCGCACCGAGACCCCACCTCGGTCCAAATATACGTTCCCCACTCGAATATGTTCGCCATGTCAACGCGCGTCTTAGGCTTCCGCAGCCCGCATGGGCTTTACAGCCGGGAACGCAGGTCTTGGTGGAAGTATATCGTGGAAGAGAGGCTGACCGGGTTAAAATTTGTAGCGCCGTTTTCTAGGGGCTGGAGACGATATGGGCGCTGTAAAAAAAGGGCGTGCAGAAGACATTTGCGGCGAGATCCCGTTTGGGTTGGCTTCACCGCGGAGCTCACAAGCACGAGGGCCACAAAACTTCTAGACTTGTGGAGAATGCGTTGTGGGATGCACTGGAATCCCTCCTAATCCCCCGCGCCGGAGTCAGGAGACCACGTGGGCGCGACACCAGGAATGTGGGGAGAAGGCACTCCTGCTACTCTGCTCGTTCCCAACATTGAGGTTTACGTCACGACAGCGCACTGGCGACTTAGAAAAGGGCTGCATTCCTGAGCTCGTGTGCAACGTATTGCTCCTAGTTCGGCAATGCCCGAGGGGATAAAAAGATGAGCTCGCGGCGCGGAAGCCCTCTCTTTCTGCTGGCCTCAACCTGACCTGCCCCGAGGGGCCCCTTTGCTTCCGGCCGCCGACAACGACTCTGTGAGCTACCGTACGTCTGTTTTATCAGATGGAACATTCTTCCGCAGTGTGCTTTGCCTCGCGTTAGGACAATAAACTATTTCCTAGCGTGCTCTGCCCTTGCCTATTCGTTCGAACCTGCCGTAGCTGCTACTGTGCACCACGGGTTGGAGAAACGTGCCGCGTACGAGAAACGCCTGCTTTCGTGTAGCTGGCACGGAAGTGCGCCTTACCGGCCGGCTGGACACCGAGTTACTCCACAGGGTACGCCAGACCGAAAACATTATATACGGCTGCCTTCCGGTCAATGGAAACTGTTTTACGATTTAGTTTGCCGCCGCTCAGCGCTGTGAAACCACCGTGACGTCGATACCGTCAAGGTCAGCGAGCGCATTTCTAAGCTTCGAGAACGGAAACTGAACTGAACATGAAGCAAGTGAAGCAGAGCACGCTTGAGGGAACCGTGTAAAGCGAGACGAAGAAGACTGGGAGAAGAAGAAGTTGCCACATCGAATGGGTGTGGAAGTTTTGGGCGCAACTGCAAATTGGCTTAATGAGCATGAAATCGCCTCTGGAGGTTGTTGGGCATGCATTGTAGCTTGTAATTGGACAATTTTGTGTAATAAAAACTACATAATAAACACATTGTCTTCTAAAGTAGCTTCAAAGGGAATATCTATTCACTTGTTATATACATTATTTCTTAATAGTGAGGTTAGAATTTTCTTTGTATTTGCGGATTTTGGGCTTACTTTGTCTAACCTCAATCATTAAAATTCATTTTTTTTTGCCGCCCGTATATATTTCTCCTGCCTAGTTTAAAGCGTTGCAGTGCCTACCTTACCAGCTTCAAGCTGCTGCAAGTTTGTGTCTTTTTCTTGGCAGTCCTTTTCAAGCGAGTGGGCCATATGAGTAATATTTCATTGTGGCTCCAAAAGAACAGTCACGTGACAAGGCGAGCAGAAAAAAGCTGCCTGTCCGAGCAAGTAGAGAAAGTTTCTATAGAAATACCCAGATTGCTATCAATAAAATTATCTTCATCTTAGGTTGCAGAACCTTCGAACATTGCAGCGTAAAGCGTTATTTACGAGTTCAAATATTGTTGATTTTTTTTATATATTTAGGAGCTGATTGCACTCCAATTTATAATGTGTATTCCTATTTTTTTCAATTATTCGTGTTTATCTGTGTATACTGATGAACCGGAAAGCACGCCTAGGTGTAGAATCGTTTCGTGCATCGAGGAATGCCAGGTGATCGAAACTTATTTCATGACAAGCCTTTATATGTTGCATATCATGCATATTTAGGCGTGCGGGGCCCGCGAAATGCTATCTTTACTGAGGCCATAGTTTATAAATTCGCAAGTTCCAGCAGTAAAAGATACGTTCAAACTTATCTTTCTCTGTTTATTCCTTACAACTGCATACACGTTGATCGAGTTTCATTTTCATATTTGGCGTGCCGCTGTGAATATGAAGCTGGCTTACCGGTGGAGGTTAATATGGATGCCAAGGAAGAACATACTTCGCGGGAAAGAAACGTTGACGGGTCAAAAGTGACCCATTCACCCCGGGTAGTGGTCACCAATGCACAGGCAGTAAAGGGGCTGTGCTTACCTGGCAGCTTGGCCTGCTTGTCTGGCGCGCCTCGCCAGGGATGAAGTTGGCGCAGCGACCTCGTCCTCGTTTCCTACGCTCGTTGCGATGTCAGCGTGCAGCTGCCCGCGGGCAATGCGGCCACCCCGAAGCCTGCACAACATGGATACGCAAAATTTTGTGACCCTTAAGGTGTACTAGGTATACGACTTCCATCAATGTTTCTAGATATGGTCAAGTTCAAAGCCCTTAGCGATTAATTCTTCCATCGTTGGGAAAGACACTTCTCAAGACAAGATACACACCGAACACTGATCGATCCTGCACAAAACCCTTGATATATTATGCGGAAATAAAACAGGGTCGCCAAGAGACTTTTGTTTGTAAGATTAAATATCTTCGCTGTTCTTCAAGCAGTGGCGATTATGCTGCTTTCACGTTTCAACTTGTATTCTCTCGCTTCTCGTGCTTAGTTTCGACGCATACTCCGACCAACGGAACTACATTAAATCACAGCATTCGTGGGGTTACTGTTTGTGACATTCACACGTATGGTGTGGATCACAGCCTCATGTCCTGACCGCAAATTGCGTGCTGCCACATTGCACAACTGATGTGCACCGCATTTGAAGCCTTTCAAGCATTTCAGCATTTCAAGTGTTGATCACGGCACCAGGTCCTAGCCACTATGTGCTTGTCACTCCTGATGAACAGGGTTTCAAGTGTAGGGCATTAATCTCGAAAACACCAATGGCGGAAAAGCTGGTCACCTGACAATAGCAAATGACGCATGAACTATTAAACAGGCGGCAGGAGCAAAACAAGGCAATTATCAAACTCACTCTCTCTACCAAGGAGAAAGAAAGCTGTGCTTCGGCGTCTGAACGTGGTGGATACCAACCGCGTGTTATGGACGTTTACTCTTCATTCCAGATGAAGGGTCCCAGCATTAAAAGTGCCCTTCTGCTTATTAAGGGCAATGGCTGGAAGTTCGTTTCCGGCGCTCCACCGAGTAGCGCGGCTGCGGTGTCATCACAATGGTCAGACCTTCCTCGTAAGCGCCGTGTGGCAAGCGAGAATGCGTGTTCTCAGTCCATGACTTTTTTCAATGGCACTGCTGCGCTATCGAGAATGAAATGGCTTCGTTGGCTTGATATTTAATTTCCGGGGTCTTTACTGGCAGTCAAATTTACTTCACCACCAGCCCGCTGCGGCACCATCCCCGCCCCGAGGCTTTAACTGATAACTCATGACACCATTCCAGTTTCGAATCCATACTCGTGCAACGGAAAGGGAGTCATTTGGCCGGGACATACTACGTCGCATTCATTGAGATCAGGTGGTAGGCGCAGGGTGGGCCCCTGCAAGCCAGTCAAGCCCTGCTGCGTAGTCGTTGATCCCTACCGAAGTCCAGCTCGCAATCTTATCTGGACCTCAAGAGTGCCAGTCGAGAACAGGAGATCATCTTGCACCGCCACAAGCGTATGCATGCCGACCACGACGGGATTACAGAAACCTCGGTCTGGCACCACATCCTTGGCATTAGAGGCCACAAATGGCATCTGTTTATTATCTACCATTTGCCGTCATAGTTAGGCATCCTCTGTTCTTTCAACGCCCCATTATCATGCCTTCATGTTTTATAAGCCTGTGCACATACTGTGCGCGCATCGAGTCTGAATTTACCACCTCCAACCTGGCATAAAACCACGCAAAAATGATGCCCAGCCTTTTCTTGCGCTTTCTTTCACAATATGCGATTGCTTCAGTGACTGTCTTCCATAGAGACAGAAAAATAAAATGAATAAAATGCACCCACATGAGTACATCGGATCCGCTGACGAGGAATTTTTCACTTAAAGGAAAGTTTTTATTTTCAATTCATGAATTTATGAATGAATTTATGGAGGTAGTTTATAGAGAGTCGGTCCCCACTTACTATACAGCAAAATTTCGGTGTCTAAAGGAAGTTAAAGTGCGGAAGATAGCCGGGGCTTAATATGGCGGTGACATTGAAATTCCTGCAGAAGCGATACTTGAAGAAATCTGTCAGAAATTGCAAAGTCCCATTCGGGCAGATAGGCGAATGACGATGACGAGATTAGACCCAAACAGCACATGTAATTGGCCCAGTATTGGAATCGTATTCGCAAAGGCCCCCCCTACGAAGGACCAGAGTGAAACCACCCTTTGGCAATATTGGGCCGATTACCTGTGCTGCTTGGGGAAGAAGCGGCGGGTATCTCCGTAGCACCATTTGGACCACTATTCATGTAAAGCTGGACATTTAAAAAGCAAGCGCTACATGAGTCCCGACATTGCTGAGCCTTTTTGAAAAGTGCATTCACCGCCAGTGCTCCCAAGGGAATATGAAGCTCGTCGCAGATAATCCATAATATTTTGCAAGGCGCAAGCCTTATATGGCTTAACAACAGAGCCCTGCGCTTGTCCTGGAAAAGTGGTACCAAAACCCTCGTGACCTTGTGAGGTCATCAGCAAAGTAAAATGAAATTCCTCCGAAAATGCGGGGAGTTGAACCAAGGAGATTGCGAAGTGAGCACGCAACCAATCGGCCATCGGCCAATTTGCCATTCAGCGAATAAAGCTAAACCTAGCACGTGCGTTGGCTTACGACGTCATGCTAATACGTACGTGTGTCTTTATAAAGGGAGGAGAAAATTTAAATTAAAAATATTGCGTTTGCCTTCAAAGCACACAAGTAGTCTAAAGTTTGGTTTATGGTTTATAGGGGTTTAACGTCACAAAGCGACTCAGGTCATGAGAGACGCCGTAGTGAAGGGCTCGGGAATTTCGACCACCTAGGTTTCTTTAACGTGCACTGACATCGCACAGCACACGGGTCACTATAATTTTGCCTCCATCGAAATTCGACCACCGCGGCCGTGTTCGAATCCGCGTCTTTCGGGCCAGCAGCCGAGCGCCATAACCAAACAGCCAACGCGGCGCCTAAACAAGTAACTAAAACTATAGGCCATCCTCCGAAACGATCGTTGCAACTATAAGCACTAGAGAATAGGCGCTGGTCAAAGATGTTGCTATGAGATAAAGCATAATGGACTACGGTCTTTCCTTGCGCTGATCATTCCATTTTATTATTTGCGCTCCACTCGTCTCTCCTGCCGGTTGCGAGCTGTACTGTGCTCAGCTCGACCATTTCAAACACTGGATACTGACAACTTCTTTTTTTTCTGAATGTCTTCCAAGCAAGCATGCCAAACAGCGTCCTGTTCGTAGCTGTCCTGATGTAGCACAGAAATATGAAACCTCACTCCACAAAAAGCGAGCAGCGAAGAATCCAGGTACCTGACTTGAGGAGCACAGAATCCGAAGAACGCGCATAAAACAACGATAAGTGCATAATTTTTCACATTGCAGCCTTTTTTTTACACGGCAGTATTAATCAATACGTAGATGTCTTGTTATATCCTTTAAAGCAGTCTTATAGGGGGCGTTCAAAATCAGGCTTTCAGGAAGGAACGTTGAGCAGTACACTAAAGCGGTTGTTGTAGGTAAGTCAGGTATCCACGTAGAGACAATAAGTGAGAGAATAATTTTGGACGATCGCGTAATTGACTAAAATCAGTTGACAAGCATTTTAGGTACTGTATATAGCAAGCACACAAGTTGATATCAAAAGCATAGACGTGCTGGTATTGTACTTTTGCATTCGCTACGATGCTAGCACGCCGAGGTATTTGCCGCCGAACTTCAAGCTTTAAGTAGAAGACTGTGTGAGTTGGTATGTACTCATTCAAAAAATAGCGCAAATAAGACAAGGACGACGGAAGCAAACGACAGCACGAGCGCTGGTTTATCCGCGTAGCTGCGCATGCAAGGCGGCTGCGATCGGCACAAAACTCTTCGCGGTGCTTTATATCGTCGAAAGCCTTGTATAGTTGCAAAATGTGCTTACATGTTTCGCAGATATATTTGCGAAGATATTTAATTTATTCTAGTGAAAAAGAAAGAGGTCTTTGCAGAGAAATTCTAAATGCGTGTAAGATGCGCAGGCCCTCGACACTATTCCGAATCATTCCACCACAATAATTCTAACACTGTGGCTTCCACTATAGCGCAAAATATGAGGCCGGTTGAAGTCTGGCGCGTGAAGGATACTTTTAAGACTTTCGTCTCGCTTCTGCTTTTCTTTAGTATTCGGTGTCATGCTTTGAACACAACAATATTTGAAGAGGGAAGTGAAATGAAACGCTGATGAAAAAGAGTAGCCGTTTTTCGCCCAGAAAGGAGCAGCGCCCAGCGCGTGTCATGCAGATGCCTTGAGTGGCAAGACATGCTTACCGGCCCCTGCGGCCCTCTGGTCTGCGCGCGGGGAGGCCGCGAGATCCGCCTGGAGCAGCTGCTCCCTTCAGCGAGTCATCAAGCCCGCCTGCCGGCTCGGCACCGGACTCAGCCGGCGCCTCTCGTCCTGGCCGGGCTCCCCTGCATGGTATACGGAGTGCTGTAGCGCGTCATACTAGCACATCTATAGGGTGTCTGCACATGTCTGCAGCGATCACTGCGAAGAGGCAGTTGCTCTCTCTTCGGAAGAGGCTTCATTGCAGTCAACGGCTGCATGAAGACAGAAAGAAAATTATTTTCAGGTCTGTTTCTACACACCACTGTTAAGAAGAGGGGGGGGGGGGGGGCACGTGAGTAACAAATGCTAAGTGAAAGTTAAAAAACATTCTACTTGAATAGGCGGAATCATGCTCACAAACAAAATACGCGTAACAAAGTTTTAGTTGATGTTCTATAGTTCTGTGGGAAACAGTGTTCCACGTATGTTAAATATGAGGGTAAAATAACAATGAACTGGACACAGAATAGCTGCAAGGTATGATCAAACTGCCCCTCGCGGCCATCGCTGTAAACCTGTTGTCGGCGCCATGCAGCTTGAGGATGGAGAGAGGCGGAAAGCGTTATAAAGGGCGGTTCACATGCAAGCGAATTGGCGAACAGAGCGAACAGCGGCGCGGCGCTGCGAAGCGGTTCGCGAGCTTTCGTTTTACATGCATCGCCGCTACGCGTTTCCCAGCGCTGCGAAAACCAATGTTGCGGGCAAAAGATATGCGCCTGCAACCGGTTTCGGTGGCCTGCAAACACAAAAAAAGCGTAGTATAGAAGCATCGTTTTGTCATTTCTTTTCATAATTTATTTAAATAAATAAAATTATTGCGTTTCAAGCATTAAACAGAGCTTTATACAATTTCTTTCCTAAACAAAAGTTCGTACGTGCGGCGTACAAACTCGCGTGGCAACGCCGGGCCAGTCTAGCCACCCTTGCCGGTCGGTCATTGGTTGAGATACGGTGCTGCCGCGTCGCCGCCGCGAAAATTTCCAACTTGCCCGAACCTCGCCGCTCCAGCCGCTGGGGCTTCCTCCGCCGCTTGAGAGAGGGTGTATGCGCCGCGGCGGCGGAGTTCGCGAGCGGTTCGCTTGCATGTGAAACGGGCTTAAAGGACCAGAGCGAAGCGGCGACACGGACGACCACGGCGGTGAGGCCGAGGAGACGAGTGGCCGCCAGGATCGCCCGGATAAAGGCACTTCCTGATAGGCAGGGCGTGCCACTCACTGCTTTTGGCGTCGCAGCGCTTGAATGAGCCTAGGAAATGGATCTTGGTGGCAATATATTGTAGACGACAGATGCGACCTGTTCACAATGTAGTACCCCTGCCACACGGGCACTTTCGATCCTCATTGAGCTCGATCTGCATCGAGATTTTCGAGTACGCTCGAAACATCCGGTGCTACATGGGCATTTTCAATGCTCATTGAGAAGTTTCTCTCATGTGTGTTAGGTGGCGCCAAATATTCCGCCGACAGCCATAACATGGCTATGTCCGGCAACACTGTGCAGTCGGGGGCAGCGGCAGCCAAATCCGTAGCCAAATCGGTACATTGCGTATCTGCGCCAGGTTTTTGTGGCGCACCTCTGCTGCTGTGCGATGCAACCCGAGGGCCCGCAACGCCTCCGCGATTTCTGCATAGTCTGCGGCGTTTCTCTTCTGGCACCGCAAATTATTTAGGCGGTCCTGCCAGCAGTCGATGAGAGCGGCTGTCTCGCGCTCGCTCCACAGTTTCCGCGCCGACGAGCAGGAGGACGCCATCTTTGTTTACACTGACGGCGAAGCTTGGAGCGTGGTGTAGAGATTGTTTTCAAATGTTTGCATATAAGCAGGCATAGTACCTGAAAAATGTGCTGTTACATTTTAATCAATTACAACAACAACAATTGTGGTTTGGTTTTGTTAATTTGTGTTTATTTTTATAGCTTCATGAGAGCGAGAGTGTTCTCGATTGTGCTTGGAACCTCAAGCACTCTTGAGGAATCGGCATCGAGTCAAGCAGGATCGAGCTCGATTGCGCTTGAAAGTGGCCGTGTGACAACCGTCGATCTGCATTGAGTTCGATGAGCATTGACTCAATGAGGATCGAAAGTGCCCGTGTGACAGGGGTATTAAACTCCGTTGTCTAGGTGCAGGAGACGATACAGGCGGCATTAAAAAAGGGCACGCGGCGGCGATGTCGGGATTACATCTCGGCGAGCTTCTTCCGCACAGCTCACATGTACGCCGGCCACAACACTTCTTCGCATGACGGCGTTGTCTTCTGGAGAATGGGAACGCCAGACCGAAAGCTCAGACGATGGCTGCCTTGCGGTCAATGGAAACTGTTAAACGCTTGCCACTTTCGCCGCTGGCCCTTAGATCACCGGGATATCGATACCTTGAAAACTGCAAGCGCACCGCCACGGTGCTTTATTTCTGCGACCATGGCACCATTCGGAACCCTTACAAATCGCCTTAGTCCGCGCGAAACGGCCAGTAAAGTTTGTCGGTGGTTCGCTGTATCCCGTTTCAGGAGAATTGCACTTCATAACAACGAGATGTTCAATAAATGGCCTTCTAAAGGACCTTCCCATGGAAATGGCTATTCATTCATTCAGTGCACTGCGTCATTTTTCAACGTTTGGTGACAGTGGAGGAGGCTCTGATGTGCCACGAAGACCCTCAGTCTAAAATGTAGTCCATGCAGTGGAAGTACGAGACTTCCTCTACTCCTAAAACGCCTAGGGCTGAACAGTCTGCTGGATAACTCATGACAACTTTCAGGGGCAATACTGAATTTATGCTTTTAGAATCCATACCACAGACGACTATTGTAACACGAAGGGCCCTTACAGTCGCTGCTTAGGAAGAGGCCATCAAAGAGATGAGGCCATGAAAGCTCTGAGCGGGCGAGCTGCTTCTTGATGACGACGCGCCACTGTAAAAGCAAAAGCTCGCTGCCAAGGAGCAATGGGGATCAGAGCAGCTAAATCACCGACCCTGCAGTCAAGGTCTTTTATTATTGGCTTCCTGGAACCACTGGCGGGGTCAACTATGTTTAAACGATGAAGATGTCAAGCACACAATGACGGCGATGTTTGAAGAGTAGCCAAAAGCCTTTTTTTTTAGTGGGATAAATAAAAGAGTGCGAAGTGCACTGAATTGTCGGGGGCTAAGTTGAAAATAAATAATGCTTGTTTTTATAAGTAGTTTCATCCTTGCTCCTTCGAAGAAAACACTGAACGCTCCCTTCTGTCGCGAACAAGGAACTACCGCGCAGCGCCGGCAGTCCTCTTGCTTCCCTTGCCGAGAGGCCAAATGACTCCCTCCGTCAGGCTGACACGGTGAACTGTGCCGCACCAAACCGTGAACGAAAACTGAAATTGCCAAATCTTTTGTTCTGTACGCTTGCTACAAGTTATTTAGCATTCTTGAAATAAACAGTTAGCAAATCAGCAGCTTAATCAAGGATATAGTTTGTCAATAACATTTACCCTGGTGTTCCAAACGTCCTTAGATGTTTGCGCTAATGACCGTCATGAAACGAGGAAGTGTAAAATGTTTATATAAATAGAAATTTCTCTGTGACTCCTGCCGTTTTGTGGTTAATGTATCTATTTGCGAATTTTTCTTCTGTTTCTCAATTATGTGTTTGGCCGTTTTTTCCAGTGAAACGAAACGAGGCCTGAGTTCACGGTGCTTTTTTGTAGGCTCGTGTGGAAGGAAGTATCCGGACGCCCAAAAACCTTCCATTATCGCTTGACACAACGTGCATGTTTAAGTATGGTACTTTAATCGTTCAGTAAAACTTTTTTGGCATTTAGTTCGCACTCGACTCTTTTCAAATACTGCTCGATCATCCTGCGAAATGCCCTCGATGTTCCGCGTACCAGTTAAAAGCATGATCGAGTGATTTTGTTATAACTGCAGTACACCACCCGGCAAACACGCGAAATCGGCGCATGCGCGTTGTCATTTTTTTAATAGGTGGCTTTCACGCTCATGGTGCCATTTACATCACACCGTCCTGACAGCTGAGACCGTGCCTGTCACATTGTGCACCAGACGTAAGCTGCTCAAGCGTATAACATGGGTCCACAAAGCAGCAATCGTGAGTAGCTAGTCATCTGGCAGTATGAGTAACACGGCCTTGTTGAATTAAATCCAGGTGGATGAAGCTGCAGGTAAGCACTCACGTCCCGTGCTCTGTGGCCTGTTTGTTTATTTTATTATTTTTTTCAACTGGGGCAAGGAGTAGGGGGAGGGCGTTCGCCACTGATATCCGCGTGATAAAAACGAAAAACAAAACAAAATGAAAAGACACATCAGGTGGCATTCAGAGTCGAGAGGGCAAGTGGGGAACCAATTCCTCTTCTGCAACTAATGAAAGCATGCTCTAAACATCCGCGAGTGCTGCGAAGTTGGCGGATAAGGAACATAACTCAGCGGGTTTCATGCAGGCGGCGTGGCGCCAAAGGCAGTGGCAGTCCTTGCTTACCTCGCTGCTCCGGCCCTTCTTCCTTGGCGAGCACGATTTCCTCGCGAGCCATCAGGGTTGCTGCTGCTGGACGCCTCCTCCTCGGATTCTCCGTTGCCCCTGTCACATGGTCAGTAACTCTGTGATCGTTGCTGTATGACATCGACAGGCGCAATGAATGGGTGCATAACGTACAACGACTTGTGTCTAACGAGATTTCTTAGCTTTGCATTTATGATCACGAACACTGCGTAAAAGCAGCCTCCGAAAACATATCGGTATTTTGCAGCAGCTTTTTTAGCGATTCATAACTACATTGTACCTGTCACTAACACAATGCCCACAGTCTGTGGCCTTAGTTTAAAACAGTAAAAGTAGTGTGAAGCATTGTCGGGGGGATCTGATATCGAATGACGGATTGACGATTCGCAGTGATCCACAAGGATAAATAAGGAATATATTGTGAAAAAATACGGCCCAGGACATTCCTAATTAAAAGTCAAAAGGACCACTCTTTGAGTATTGCGCGATATTCAAATGATTCAAGTCTACACAAGCTGTAGGTAAGGCATGTCGAGCGTTTTTGCCCTAGCAATTAAATATAGAGACGTAAACGAGAATTAAAGTTCAGGCTATTTTTCACAGCACCGGAGGAGTGCCGGGATGATCGATGTGACTTCACGGACGGTAAAATTTCAAATTCCCACTGCCGTAAACCACACCCTTCTGTGCGTCATTTCATGGGTGCTGCCAAGCAACGCCTGGCAGGCTTCGTCTTCGTTGCCGCTGGTTTTCCTCCTTGAACGCAAGCGTTTATATTGCTGGAAATGTGCCTGGATCGTTCATGACGTCATCATACACACTCCACTTGGCGCTTTGCTCTGCGTAGAAGCTTGAAGGCTTCCGCGATTTCAATCGGCGATTACGTCACCATTTCAAATGCTAGCCCTAAAAGACCGCATATTTCACTTGCATGTAAAGTATGCGAAGTAAAGTAAAGCATCTTAAAGGCTCTTAAACTCGTCTAATTCTAGAACCTCTGCAATTGCGCTTCGGGATTTTCTCGGACATTTTGAATTTGCAGTAACATCACAGTCCTCTGAGTATCCACTCTTCACAATATCAAACCGGTTTTCATAAAAATGATCGAATATAGCTTGGAGCTGCGAAAACCGAAAACCTAGACTCAGTCCGCGGTAAGGTACGGATCGTGTGATGCAGCGATGGCATCACAAGTTTCACTAGAGTAACACTCTGTACACGCGTTGAATGACTGAAGTAGTGAATGCAAACGATGAGTCCTTCCATAAAATTCCTGAGACGACCTAGTACAAGCCTAAAAATTTTGTTAGTCAAGAGAGAAGTGATCATTAAAGTGCAGAGAATATTTTTGGCATCGAAAATGCTGTGTTTCCCGTAAATACCATCAGATCTCAGGCCACGGGAAAGGCAAGCTTTGACATACATTCGCGCCGGAATAAAACGACGCATGTCTGAAAAACTTGGTAGTAGTTATGAAGAACGAGAGGAAAACCTACGACAAATATTTCATAAACTATGATAACCTTGAAAACCTTCCAGAGCTGCAGAGCAAGAGAGGAACGCTAGCATTGCCCGAAGAAACAACTTCACTGACATGTAACGAGGTTTCCAAGCGTGTCCAGAGAAAGTCTTGATTTCTGCTGTGTCGCTGTCTGTGCCGCAGTCTTGCCCGCTTCTGTTCTTCGAGCTAGGCAGCATACAACGTCTCTCTATCTGTTTTCTAGGCTTGGACAGCCTATGTCAACAGCCGCTTGGTTAAAAATTAAGCAGCGTGCTCTGATTCCATTGACGCTTTTTATGCTTTATGTGCCGCCACGTTTTGCCGCTCCTCCTTCATGTAATGGGCAGTGCGCTAAGCGTTCTTCGCTGCTTTTGGAATCTGACGTACCTTATAGGACTCGCCCGCTCCTCATCAGCCTTCGTGATGAGTTTGGCTGCTTTCGCCCCCTTCCGTTTTCGTGTGCGGCTGCATAAAGCTCACATTTTCGAAGCAGTCGGATGTTTCTGTCGGTTCAGACAACTGGCTCCACTGCCACGGCAGCGCTAAATCCAAGCCTTTGAGCGGACAACATATTAGGAAGAGGCCATTTACAAGATATGCTTCAGAGGCTACCATCTAGGACCCACCTCCTGAGAGGCTGTGGCGTTGACCTTGCGGTCTATGGCATCGGGAAACGAAAGTTCTTCCTTGCCTCTGCTTCGAATCCCGCTTGAACTGAAGTTGTCTTCCTGCTCTCTACCATTCTGGCCAAAAAGTCCGGAATTTTTTGCAGCCAAGATCGGCTCTATGCAAGCACTGCTCACGGCTGATAACCGCCGCAATTTGCGGGGATAGGAGCTAAAATAATCTCGTGCTTAAGACTCTCCGCTTGAAGTCGACATAATCGTATTCAAAACATCCACGAACAAACGTTTACAGCAAGAGCTGTATTTGCGACTTCCCCCGGTGCCGACGCGTCCGTTCGCTCACACCGATCACGTGACCATCCTCCGCACCTGCCTTAGGCTACCTACGTCGTTTTCATGTGGGGTGGGCTCTCACTCGTCATCACGCGACTACCATCTGCACGCATCGAGATCCTCACGCTTCCGCAAACTATGTCGTCATCTGGTTGCACGCGCGCTCGTAAGAAGCCGCCAAAATCTTTGAAGTGGCTCTCGGACGCTGCACGTATCCGGGAGCCGAGGGCCAGCACACGGGCGGCGAGTTCAGCACTGGGAAAACGCGGTAGATGCTGCCTGAAAACATCATCAAGTCTGCGCCTACTTTGCGACGCGGGTAGCATGGCCAGACCGGGGATGGGACGAGGATGATCGGAGACAGGGTAACGAGGACTGCAACGAAAACTTTATACAGATATTTACACTATGTACACGTGCAGCAACTGAGAGTGCTTCTCAGTGAAAGAGTCTCGATGTGAGGAAGCTACTTGATGTGAGGGACACCTCTCCAGGAGCGCAAGCTCCTCGGCCGTACTGTGCGCAGAGTTTTATAAGGTTTTTCTTTCCTGAATTCTCTAGATGGAGGCCGGGTTTGCTGAGGAAAGCGTGCCCAAGTTCACTGTGGCAGATCATGCACTCTCTCCCCAGGGGACACGCCCCTGTCACGTGTTGAGCTTGAGAGGAGGGTGCCCTCCACGTCGGGCAGACCCAGGAATTTCCAGGAGTGGCCTTACCATGGTTTGCAGGTGGTCGCAGGTGTTTCTTATGAGTGCATGGGCCCGGCTGTCAGCTTCCCTTTGGGAGACGAATGCCGATGTCAAAACATTATGATTGGACCCTGCTGATCCCTGGTTCTTCTCGACACGGTCAATTATGCTGACAGAGCTGCGTCAGCGGCTTTCAAGAAAGGCCAGCTGGCGCCGTTGTCGAGGATGAGACAGGCATTGACCCCGTAGCGCTTCCTGGTACTCATTGGCAGCCGGTGGGGGACCCCGCTGCAGGTGCGATCGAGGGAACCCTTTCCTTTTTTCCCCCGACAAAGACATCCGGTATGCGGCCGTCGCGAGGTTGTCCGCTTTGTTTACGATTCTCAGTTGTCTCTTGCTCCGGCCCTCGTGGCCAGAAGCACGATCATAACACCACACATTCCAAAGAAAAAAAAAACCTTTGCGCCATGCTGTGTAGCTCGAGGGACGAGCGTTCTCGCACTGCCGAAGCCACGGATAGTGTGCGCCTGCGTAGGCGTCAATCCGGAAAGGCGCGGCAGCAGTCTTCAAGCGCAAAAAATCTGAGGAAACATCACTTCTAGCTTGTGCGGCTGCCCCATGGAAAATTACTGTGGGAATGCTAAGTTCTGAAGTCCACTCTAGGACAAAGGCGTCTCAATTCCACCTCCAACACGCGTTTGGCTCGTGATAGCCTTAGTTCTTTATGCACCATGAAACAAAACACAGCAAAAACGTCACCTCCAACTACACCTGTCTTGGGTCAGGTGCGGTCACCTTACCCTAGCAAGTTTTCTTAGCTCATCATTTCACCTTTCTTAAGCGTCATTCGACATCAAAAATAATCTTCAAAGAATAAAATCATTCATGTCAATCCTTCTCATTAAATTGGTGTAGAAATCTTGATTCAGAAGTCTTTTGTAAAACGCTGTTCAATTTATTTTACAAAATTTCACTTTGGCAGGGTAGAAGGAGATCATGCAATGGAGGCAGTAGTAGTAGTCCTGGTTGTGAGGCCCGTGGGGCTAGTAGTCGGGATTGCAGAAGTTAATTGGGGCTCACCGTTCTACAAAAGATATAACGATGCGTAAACGGCACTGCCATGACAAGAGGAGTTGTATGCGGAAGCCACGTATGCGAAAGTCACCTATGAATGTCACGGTGACATGCAAGTCACGGTAGTCCAGAGAAATGGTTCATTGCGGGAATATCGATGAGAGTGGGGTTGAAGCGCTCTGTGAAGCCGTTCGTTTCGGGGTGATAGGCAGCGGTAGCTTATGTTTTGTCGAGCAGGAACGGAGAATGTCGTCGACAACTTTGGGTAGAAAACAGCAGCCGTGTTCGGTAAGAAGTCCGCGGGGGGCACCATGACGGCGGATGAGGTCGTACAGGAGGAAGCTGGCAAAACCAATAGCAGTACTGATGGTTAGTGCCCGCGTGATTGTGTAGCCGCTAGCATAGCCCGTAATAATTACAACCCATTTGTTGCCGAAGAGAGGCTCAGAAAATGGGCCCAAAAGGTCTATGCCGATACGATAGAAAGTTTCGAGGAGCATGTCAATAGGTTTGAGCATGCCCGCTGAGAGAACGACAAGGCGTTCCCGGCGCTGGCACTGGTCCCAGCTACCAACAAATGGGCATACAGAAAGGTAAAGGAGAGGCCAAAAGAAGCGACGACGCTCACGGGCGAAAGTACGCGTTGCAACCAGATGACCAGCAGTGCGAAGATTATGGAGCTCTTTGAGGACATCAGTGCGAAGGTTCTTGGGCACAACGAGAAGGAGGTCGGAGCTGTCGGGCTAAGGCTTCTGTGGCATCAAGTGTCATTATTCAGCACAAACCGAAGAGCAAAATTAGAAGAGAAGGAGGAAGAGGAGGAGGAGGCGGTCGCAAATAGAGAACATCTCGGAATACTGTCGCTGCTCTTCGCCGAAGCGAACAACAGCACAGAACAGACCAGCGCCGCAGTCACTGCCAGAACGGTGAAAAAGTTTAACGAGGTATTGAGAGAGTCAGTCGGCATCTATGTGTCGCTGTGACCGTAACCTTCTCGGCGTAAAGCCTAACGACCTAGCCGGCCTGTAGGATCCTTCAGGGCAGATGGCCAGAAGAGCGCATGATGGTACGTAACAACCGTTAAACGGTGGCTGTACAAATACGGGCGAAATTTCCGAAAGGCTCAGTTGGTTTTCCCCTTGGGTCTTATAAAGACAAACACGTTGATGATGATGGCCGTAAAATGCTTGACGCCTTGCAGAATAGATACTGCTCAATCACGAAGCACGAGGCCTCTTCCGGAATGTTTAACTCTTTATTAACATCAATAACAGCAGAAAGAAAGATACAAGCAAGGAAAAACTTATAATACATTTGACTGACTTGTAGTGTGAGCAGACGAAACCACCCCTCGGTCCCACCAAAAAAGCTTGCTTTAAAGGGGCTCTAGAACACCTTCCTAGGAGAGCACATCGACTAGTTTAAAAGAAAGACAGCAGCGGGCTGCACCCCAAGCATGGCACCGAAGGCCACATCTCCCGGAGAGACAGGGAGGGACTGAACATAACGGCCGAACGAAAGGTCCCCTCTTCGGCTGGCGGCGGCCGCCCGAGCGAAACCGGGAAAAGCGTCGCCGCGAGCACTCTCGAAGGCATGACGTGCACGCAGCCGCTGTGACTTAGAGACGGATTACATCGCCCGCTTGAATACCCCTTTTACTGGTCGCTATCTACCCACGTCCAGGGGTCGAAGCCGAGGTTGACCCTTCCCGTGTTTGGGGAAACCTCCGCTCGCCGGCTCGCCTGTCCCGTCCCCCAGAGACACCAAGGCGGCAAGCAAGCATTAAACGAAAAGGAATCCCCTGGCCCACACTATAAGCACTCTCGTTGTGTGATTGAGCAATTGCCATCTGATGTAGAGAGGAGGCGGGTGGCGTAGACGATGGCATGGCCAGATCCAGACTGCCGCTGAGAAACCACAGCGCCGATTCCGTGGCCGCTAGCGTGAGTGCAGACTTCAGAGGGGCGGCCACACACAACTGGGGCAAGTTTGTCAAGGTGGTGAGCTTCGAGATCAGCGCGACAAGGGCGCTTGCTTGGACCGGTCCTCTGGAGAAAATCATTTTCTTTTTGAGCAGATCACCGAGGAGCGGGTGATGTCGGCAAAACCTGGCACGAATCGACGGAAGTATGAGCAGAACCCCAGGGCGCTCCGCACGGCTTTGAAGGAATGCGGCACCGGGAAGTCTTTCTCGGTTCGGATCGGACTGCATAAGGGTGAAAACCCGTAGCGTCGACGACGTGGCCCAAGACTGTGATCGGGCGACGCGCAAAATGACCTTTATAGAAGCTTAACTGCAGGCCTGCATTACGGAAAAATGAAAGAATCTTGGAATGGTCATCGAGGGGAGAGGAAAAGCTGGGAGAGAATACAATGAAATCGTCAAGATAGCAGAAGCACATGGACCACTTGCATCTGTGCAGCAGGGCGTCCATCATAGCCTCCGCACAGTGGCCAGAAAGCGCTGCGGAGCAGCACCGCTTTCAGTGCCGCCGTGGCAGGTATGATGATGCTGGGTAGGCGAAAGTGCTCCACGCACTACCTGCTCCACCCAAGTCCTCGCTTCGTTTTGTTAACGACCGCCGTCCGTACTCTTGTGTTGCATCACGCGCTGTGCTTTACAGTGCGACGAATACCCTTTTTCTGGTTTCATGCCCACTAAAGGCTATAGCAAAATGTTCTTCACGCCGCTCAGAAGGGCTCAGTTCAGTTGCGTTTTATTTTGTTGCGGAAATTCACTCTTTGGTATCAGTGGAACGTACGACTCCAATGAGTGGTGCATACCATGGTTGCTATGGGATGATTATGCTGTATGAAGCAAGTCAGATACCATTGATGTCTTGA
This sequence comes from Amblyomma americanum, assembly GCF_052857255.1. NCBI lineage: Eukaryota > Metazoa > Arthropoda > Arachnida > Ixodida > Ixodidae > Amblyomma > Amblyomma americanum. Next base: position 48,423,679 of record NC_135497.1, read on the forward strand.
AGGCTTTTTGGCTGCATAGACTCGGCTAACTATTGCAACTGACATGCGTTTCAGTTGCGCTTTTTTGTATACGTTCGCGAGGTGCTTAGGGTAGATGCTTGTTGACTAATTTGGCACAAATTCGCAGCCATCGTTCTGAATACAAAATGAGGCAAAATAAACCTACTACAGATAATTTGCACTAGAGCGAGTGATCCGCATGGCGCGCAACACAGGCGAACACAAAAGTTTATTGGACATGGAGATCTTAAAAAAAGCGTGATCGTTTGGCACTCGATCTAAGCATGCAGCTCAAGTGCAGACTTCATGCAGCCACATACTGGAGAGTGTTCTTTGCACTTTCCTGCGCGACCTGCACAGTGCACCCCTCAAGGCCTGGCCGCGCCTCCAGCAGGGGAGAAAATCCAGCTATTTCGCGATTTCGACGTTCAGAAAACTTCTGCTGGCATCAGTACGTGCTATTGGCAGCAAAGCTTACTGGGTGCCAGTTCTTGGATAAAAAACAAGTTGCAGCGCTGCCTCTCAACCCAGTCGCTTGGTAATAATACCAATAGAAGTACACATCCCGTCATACATTCGTGCGTTTTTGGAGATATGCTTGCGTGACAATGCTGAAATCATCCCCCATTCCTCGAATTCCGATAACTCCCGATTCAGACAGTACGTACGGGTGCCCACAAAAGTTTTCCGAATGCCAAAATTGCGAAAAAGTTGAATTTTTTTGCTACATAGAGGCGCAACCAGACATTCAGAAGTGTATTGTTCACGTCGCGTGAAAAAGTACGGAGCAAATCCATCAATTCATCATTGCATGCTCATACTGGTCAGAAATTAAGCCTTCTTGTAAATTTTTTGTTCCGAAAACTTTTGTGGACACCTGTACGTGTTTCAGATAACCACAAATGTCAAAGAAACTAAAGCGCGGCGAGATGCCGCACAAACGAGAAAAGTGCAGTTAGACGCTCGCAAATAGAAAGCAGCTCTAGCGCTATCAAAATTCTAAATGCACGTCGCAGGAAATGTAACGTGTACGTAATTTGAGTATGTAGCTTTAAATGCATGGCACTACGGCTGATGTTGAACGCGACATAGGTTGTCGACTTGCTGCCCGGACTGCTACAATCCACTTCTCGGTCGTGCAGCCTACACGAACGCTTGGACATTTTGATGCCAAGCTTCCTGTCCAGCTGTGATAATTCTGAATGAAGCATAACCGGCAGTTGTGTAATTTCCTTCCTGAAATTTCTCAGATCATTTTGTCTAGTACTCGCCATCGTAGCATTGCCGTGAAAGCATCTGAAGGCATTATGCAGCACTTGGCGCTTCCCCTCTGGATTCGTGAAAGTTGCAATGGTGGCGCAGGGTTTGTGACGAAACTTGCCGGCGCGTTGATTTGGTCAAAAGGCGTAACTATCAGCTGACACGACCCATCAGGTGCCACAAACGATGTCTTCTCAAGGGTTTGGTTATCAATTGCTATCTGCCAACAGCTGGAGCGAAGATCTATGGAGGAGAAGGACTTCGCACCGTAGAGGCAATCGAAGGCGTCGTCGATTCGCTGGTGGGGGTACACACCCTTTTAAAGCGAGAGCTTTACTACGCCAGCCAGCAAGCCATTTCGGCATGTCGTATGCCGTACATCGGCTGTGGCTTTGCCTAGCAACGCCGCAGCCGCACTCCAACAGATGGCGCCGGCGTCGACGCCGCTGCCGTCGTCGCTCGCTCCACCAGATGTGCTCCGCTGGGGTAGAGAGAGAGGAGGTGTCGCCTCGCGGGGGTATATATATATATATATATATATATATATATATATATATACATATATATATATATATATATATATATATATATATATATATATATATATATATATATATATATATATATATATATATATATATATATATATATATATATATATATTAGCAGACAAGTTAAGGGAAATGAGGGACTCGTTTGACAAATGCATGAAGGAAGCCAACAGTCACCGAAACCAAGGTGCAATGGGGAATGTTTTCTGTTTTTTTTTTAAATTTATAGTGCGGATTAGTGGGAGAAAAATACTTCAATTAAGCTTTGATTTTTAAATGAAACTACTCATAAAGCAGCAGAAAAAACAACCATGCCGCCGGCGGGATCCGAACCCACGACCTCCGAATATCGCGTCCGGTGCTCTTACCAACTGAGCTACGGCGACGGCTGTCCAATCTGCTGCTCTCGTGGGTATTTATGTTTATTGTGTGTAAGCGAACCTTTGAGAGTGTTTCCCAGCGCCACTCTCATCCATAGCGGCGGACGTAGCACGTCCTGAAATACCGCGAGTGTGACGTGGAACGTCATCTAACGGCGAGGGCGGGCACTGTGCGAGAGCCCTCTTATGCTACCTATGGCATCAAGACTGCCAGAACCGAGACCCTCGTTAAGCTATTAGCAGACAAGTTAAGGGAAAAAAAACAGAAAACATTCCCCATTGCACCTTGGTTTCGGTGACTGTTGGCTTCCTTCATGTATATATATATGCGCGCTTCTCCTGAGTGTACGGTAGTCGTTATGGAGAGCGCGAAAGAGACTCAACAACAATAGAACGAAGCGAGGAAGAGGCAACGCCCTAAAGAGACTCCAGAAGAACGCGCCGCACGAGTCGAGAAGCGTCGTAATGAAGATTCGTCTAGAAGTCGTGCCCCTTCCCAGAGTGACTCTTCAACTGCGGAAGAGACCGGTTTGAATTCTCGAGAGCGTCGGAATGAGACGCTGCGTAGACGACGTGCCGAGAAAACGAATATTTCGCAATTCAACTAGGATTAACCAGAGCTAAGCCAACGCCAATTTTTCGGTGATATTATTCAGGTGGCAATAATAAACACAAAAACTCCATGAGTCATTAATTCTTTTTCTTCACAAGGACGACTGGCGGGGCATGGAGACTGTGGGAGGGTTCGATAATGTTCTTAGCAAGCATTTTTGTAACCTCGGCGTTTATGACCTGTCGCTCTGCGTGCGAGACTCGGTAAGGTCGACGACGGATAGGAGACGCATTCGCGGTGTCCATGCAGTGCTTCACAGAGAGGGCGAGCTTGGCCCCGCGGGATGTTAATGAGATCAAAAATATCTGAAGAGATTCTAAAATGTACCGAAGTTGGCCAATTTTGGCAGGACGGAGATCGGAGGCCATCACGGTCGTAAAGGCGTCCGTCGAAGGATAGGGTGCCTGATGATAGGCTGCGTGATCGCGAACAAGGGCGGTGTCTGACGCAGCGACTTGGCACAGAGCGAAGGAAGCCTATCGTGGCAACGAAAATTCCGGACGCGAAACTTGAGGAGAGAAGCCGGAGTTTAAAAAAAGCAGAGAGTGCGTTTGCCTTGACGGTGGCAATGGTATATATAGGTAGCATGGTACTGGTGAGCATTAAGGCAGGGTGCCACCTGTTATAGGTACTAACGCGTTCATAGAGGCTGAGCCAGTCTTCCTCAGCGGCGCCACCAGTGCTCGCTGAGAGTAGCTGCGTCCATCCTTAGGCCAGCCACTTTTGGTTTTATCGCTGGGATAGGCGCAATGTCGCTGAGCATCTTTACAATGTAAGCACTGATTTGTCTCCTACTAACGGCAAACTACAAATTTCTGAGCAATAAAGCGCCTACCAGCGACAGATAAAAAGCTGCTTATGAATTATTCGAAGAAAATGGGTGATAAGTATAATATCTGACTTGTTCCTCTCCCCAAACAAGGTGAAATAGTAACAGCCAGTTTTCACTCAAAATTTTGCAAGATTTGTTCCAATTTTACCGGCTAACGTCAGATAAAATTTCATTAAAAAAACTGGAAAATGTGTTCGCAATGAAAATAAAGTTGTTCATTAAAAACTAATGACGGTACTTTATTCATACTGATAATATTATTAAACAGTCAACTCCTAAAGTTCTGTATGCAGACGTAGAGTTTTAATTAGGTAGTTACACGACGGAACGGAACAAAAGTCTTAAAGAGCGTAAATATTTTTCGCGCCCTGAAGACACCGCGCGAAACGGTTTGAGCACATCTTTTCAACATACCACGAATGGCAGCGCGCCAGTGAGAGTACACATGGCGCGCCAAATTCGGGCTGCCGGATTCGCAACCAATGCGCCCCAGTGGTTGAAGTCCTACTGCACCGTATGAGGTCACACAAGGTCGACCCTCCATTAAAGGGACGCTAAGGTCACCTCCGTCAATTTTTTTTCTTGTCTAGCAAAAAATCCGATAATTCGTGGCTTTGCCGGGCAGCGAAAGATGCATGTATTGCGAAAAGGCTTGGATTTGAAGTTGAAAAGATTTGCCCGCTGCTCTGATTCAAACCCGAAAAATGACGTAAACTGACGTAAACATGGAGTCCATAACTTCTGGCGGCGAGCAGTGCGACCTAGCAGAGGCTGAAACGAAAATTACCGCCGGCCGGACGTTGAAAGCACGTATCAGCCGTCGCTGCTGTCGCTTCGTGCACGTTTGAGCCAGCGCTGCAAAAGTTCCCGTCTCGATCCTCTGACAAAGGATCGAGGATTTTTTTGAGGGCCAAGGTGGCCGGATTAGCTGGATAACAAATATGTCCTAGCGCCGATGACTCCCCAATGTAGGCAGCAAGAAAAGCTACCGGTGTGACAGCTGTCATCGCCTAGCTACCGTCATGACCTACGAGTTCAGACTGGTACGTACGGAATTATATAAATTCTGTAATAATAGTCCCCTTATAACTTCTTATGCCGCCCAGCGTCTTGGTACGTTGACGGTGCGTTTGCTAAATTGGAGGCTTGTGCAACGTTACCCAGCCACAGGTGTTTTCTTCGTTGTAGGTGCATACCATGACAAGAACTTCTTCTGAGGAGCACTGGGCACTTGCAGCTCCGCACTTAAAAACTGCGGCACGTCAACAATGAAACAAGGCGGGCACGCAAAGCGCACAGCCACGAAGCACCAAAACATACCGAAACCCAGCTGGCAGCTGGTGGCGGCGAAAAGTATAGGTTTCTTTCGGCTTCCAACATTCAGGTTGCCTTTTTTCCGTACTCCTAGTTCGATATAAGTGCACTAGCTGTTTCAGCACAAAACTTACTTGATTACTGAAACGTGTAACCAGAGTCCTGGTAACCCTCATGCACGTTTGTCAGCCTCAGATATGCGTGCTGTTTTTCGGGTATTTCCTCTTCTAGTTTGTACGCGCTTTATTGGGCTCTGGCTACAATGCCTGTTTTTTGGTTTTTGCTCTGTTTATACCTCATAAGAGCTTTGTTTTCAGTAAAGGCGGTCTTTTGTGGTTTGGAGATGGTATTCTGTCGATACAAGACAACGTCAATTCCTCCTCAGTTTCATTTTAAAGGCTTTCCCGCCACAGCGTGACAGGAAAGTTCCTAAATAACCTATATTTTAAGAAAAATTGGCATTTGCAGTTTTTTTTTTCAGATCGCCTATATATTTCCAATTGAATCCTATTCCGTAAATCCAGCTGTTTTAATGTTGCTAATTATCGTCAACTGGTGATTTCCGAAAATGCGGCGTGCGATAGACCTGCGTTCGTCTGAAGTGACTGCCGGCAACGTTGTTTTATGGAAATTCCTATCCCTTGCACCAGCTATTTTACTTGTTTAATACATTGGTACACGTTAGTTCAGATTCACTGAATATCATGCGCAGGAAGAGGGGAGATAAGGCAAAGGTAAATGTGCATCTTGAGGCCGAAGGAAGTGCGCTTACTTTTCGGCTGTTGGCTGCCCGGTTGGTATAAAAGCTGTTGACATCGGCAGCGCCGCGAAACACTTTGCAATAACTTGACGGACGCTGAAATCTGGTACATTGAAAAAAAGATCAAGAAAGCAATAGGTTAACCTCCTCCTCATTCACAAACTTAAAAAAATCAGCGAAAATGCGAGCACTTTCTGGAGAGCAATGGCTGCTGGCAGTCCACGCAGATTCGCTTAAAATATCGCACTCTGACAAAATTTTCCACCTCTGCACGTTCAACGAGCTGACGAAAATCATGCCACAATGTCATCATATGTGAGCAGAAATATGCCAGCAATATGGTTGTCTCTGGTAAAAGCCAACTGACTATACGAGGCACAGATGCAAGACGAGGAAACAGTTGCGATGTTGTTAGCCCGGGCTAGCGTCCCGTCAGACGATGCGTTCTTCAACGTCTTGGCAGCGTTTATTTCTCTCTGTGGTTTTAAGAAAAGTCACCGTGAGTCTTGAGTCCCGCGTAGGGATCGGTCAGTCTTCTAAATTTTCGAATATCGAAAAAAAATCCTACTATTCGATTCACTAAAAGGATCAAATAGTGCATTTTTAATTGTTTAGCAACCGAACCGAATGTGTTGTGGAGTTAATGAATACTCTTTGAATAGTTGCTACAAGGGTCAATGCAGCATGACGTAGCTATTCGACGACTGTTTCAAAAACAGGGCCCACTCCGGCGCCGCGCTGCATGGTGTCGCGATCGATGTGCGCGGGATCAAGTGTTCAGCGCCATGACGCGATTCGTTCGATTCGCGCCATTCATAATGCAAATACATGGTCCACAGGATTGGGAGGCATAGTAGGGTTCAGGCAGTTTCAGCGTGCAATGCTTTATTGTCCGATCTCGGAGGTCACGGCTGATACGTAGCTGTCTCCCTCTCTCATGTGCTAAGATAGGGTGCTAGCTTATTTTCTGGCAACATCAGTAGTAAAACGTTCTTTACTTATACACATAAAATGACGGTCATAGAGTTAATATACTCGTTTCATGTTACGTACCCTTCAGTGCAACTCTACTCGTATTCGATTCAGCGGGAAAGAAATATTATCTTTGTTCTATACGGTTTTGAAAAGTACTATTCACACACTTGTGTAGTTCTGTGGAATCGCTGAAGAGTGTAGAGAAAACAGTAACCCGCCGGCGTTACCGGTTTCGTGATTAAGCTCCTTTGGTCTGTTGTTAGTGGCTATTTATTAATCAAATAACAATGGAAGGAAAAGATATTGCTATCCGCGGCATCTGCCATCGAAACCTGAAGCACCTGAGATGCAACTACCAAGAACGAAAGGACAGGGAGAGGACAGAGAAAGGGAAAGAAGGGGGAGCGATAGTGAGAAAGGATAGGGCTGCTTTTATCTGCCGAAATTCTTTGTCCATTTGCCGGCGCTCGGGCTCGTCGCATCTTGAATGCGTTTAATCGCAAGCACCGGTTCCCAAACTATTCCCGCTAGAAAAGGGGTCCCCTGAAAGGATTCAGCGGTTTCTTATGTTCAGATGTTCTACTGCTGAGCACATGTTCAGTGGCCTGATTTCGGCCACAGACGCCTACGATGCAGCCGAAACGCTAACATACCCGTGTACTGATATCGGTAGACACGAAAAAGACCGAACTTTCTGAATACGAAGCGCCTCATAGCCCAGGTATAATTCAGGATCGTTCGAATTTATTAATGCTGTAATAAAAATTAGCGCCTCATTTTCGCTAACATCAGCGTAGGCTCGAGTATAGCGATGTCAGTTATCAAGCATAATGAGGGTACGTTTGTTTTCGTTGGGAGTCGTAGACATTTCGGCTTACGCTCTCTTGAAAGACTTGATAACCCAAAGTGTGAATATAAACTTGCGATTTAAAAAGGCAGAAGACTAGGCATAAAAACTGCTCTCGTTTATATTTTGGTTTTCCTCAAGCTAACTGCATGCTACTTATCTTAGGGCAGCAAAATATCCATGGGCCAAGTCATTCTCAATTGTTCTCTTAATCTGCCCTTGAAGTTAGTTGAGTGTGTGATCAGAAGAGTGCTGAAGCTTGAAGCACAAAGTTCATTAAATACGCAAACCTGAAGAAGCTCAACAGCAGCTAAACAGTAACGTTAAAAAGAAAAAAAAAATCACTTTTAAGGGAGCTGGATTTTGTCACTCTCAGGGCAGGAACCACATCCACTCCCCACTCTCGGCGTGGAACACTGCACCAAGATATGACGCACGGGGTTCGCAAAGCGTGTCTTCATTAAAGCCGCACGGCTGATGTGCTGGATGTTAATGATATCCGATAACTTCCAGTCAAACTGGCACCTATACATCACTGGCAACTGCGCAGAATGGGAAACAGCGCGTGAAAAGCGGAGCACGAGAACACTATGGCGCGACAAAATTTTTTGGCTACTTGCCTTCTGTCGCAAGCTGGAATTCACAGGCGGCTGCTGCAGCCCGCTTTCTTTGGAGGCCACTGTCAATCTTGCTGCATAGAGAGTACACATACGTGAGAGAATATAGACGGTGAAAAAATACTGTGCTGGTCTTGACGTATCGGCCGGGGAGCGGCCGAAACTCGCCGCACACTCGGCGAGTGTGGATTGCAGTACATAGGCCAAATTGCTTCCGATTCAGATTGAGTAACTGCCCTTCAGTCCCTCCCCGACTTCTCTCTTTCTAAACACCTCAGAGAAAAGGCCATGAGTTCGATAAACTTAAAGTGACAATATTACAGAACGGCTTCAGAAACGCTTGTGAGCGCGAGCGACGAGAATTAATACTGTGCAAGTGGGCATAAAGGAAAGCCACGGCGCCCTCTCCAATTTTCAGATGTCAGAGACCTACGAAAATTGCAACCAATAGCCAAAGCAACCCTTGAGTGCGTCGTCTGAGGTCATACCCTTTTTGCATGCCGCAACTCATCTTCAGCTTCACAAGCGGGGTTCACAAGGCTCCGACAGAGTCGCAGCGCAGAGTCGCCGTCATGTATACGGCTCGCTTCGCTACGCTGCCGTAGGGTGCGTTCCAATACCTCCCAGTAGACGGCTACTTAGACGTCTAGCCGGAAAGCCGCCATCTTGAGACGCGTTCCATTTCTCACGAAGCCGTCCAATATGACTGCTTCGCCGAAGTCAACATCGATGCAGGTCACGGTGTAAGACACCGTGACGCAGGCTAAATTCCTGTCTAAAGATGACGGAGCTTATGTACATACTACGCGAAAAAGCGCGACATGCACTTTGCGGGCGTCGGACTGTAGCCGGAGTATTGATAAGCACCGTCCTACAAATGCGAGTCATTCCGTTATGTGAATTGGTACGCAAAATAGAGGCTAATTAGGCGGTCTTCGTGGACGTGCGATTCCTAGTAGTGCTTTTATGTGAATCGCGCAGCAAAAGAATGGTGCGGTTGAGAAATTTGCTACAGCGGCGGACGCTGTAGGTATGTTTACATGGCCTCTTTATAACCTGACGATGACGGCTCTTAAGATCGATCTCTAATTCGCTGTCGTTGGGTTCCTGGTCGGGCGTCACGACTGTTGGCGTAACGGCATACAAATGTGTTTTCCTGTTACTGTATTAGCTGTATCAACTCTTTGGTGCACATTCTTTTTTATCTCTGCAGCATCAGAACAAACACACCGAACGGTGCTGGCATGTTGCGAAATGATTTTAGTCTGTGCAGGATTAAAGCTGGTTGCTGTATTAAGGTTTCTCGCCGTCGCCGAGTACCACGTACAGCAGACAGCAGGTTTAATGGCACGCACGTGTTTTTCTGTTGCAGTGTATAGTAGGAGTATCAGATTTCGCGCATAATAAATTTGTGTTTACAGTCATCCGCATTTTTTATGTTTACAGGACCGTCTGGACGAGCACAATCGAGGAGCATGTACAGTTTAGCGTCAATAATAAAGGAATAACGGTATATGTCTTTATTGTCGTCTTCAGACAGCGGCCCCGTCTGCTACAAGCGTACTGACCGATAGGCGCAGCCATCATTCCGATTTACGCGCAATATTATTGCAACAAAAATGTACAAACTGCTAAAAACACGCTTTTAATGATCCTTATTGATAAGTTTAAGGAAAATTGTTCTATAACTGTTCATAAGCTTTAGTTACATTCTATGCCGCGAGGCGGCGTGAGCAGTTGGCAAATTCCAATATATGGACATGTAGACGGCTTCCTAGACGTCTAGAGAATTGGAACGCGCCCATAGAGGAGTCGCAGCGGAGCGACTGCGCCAGCAGGGGGTGGATCGAATCCAGATTGCGCCTTCCAGAAATGCATGTAAACAAGAAAGCACGTCGCAGCGAAGCCAGGGGAAATTGGGGCATTGTCGGAGTGGTGGGCAAAAGTAGAAGCGCTTGTAAGCATAGCGGCTTTTCTGAAAACTCAGACGCCGGGAGTGGAGTTGAAAACCCGCAGCTGCCTAAAGGCCGTCGTACGATCGTTTTCTTTTTGTTTTCTGAGGATCCGCCAGCATGCGGACGACAGAGCGCACAGGCCAAGCTAATAGGCCACATTCTCACAGCCGGCCTCCTCTGCGGCGAGGCAGCGACGGAGCCGAAAACCGCGGCAGCAAGGGAGCGGCGCTGTGTTCTAATCGAAATTGGCACCGGACACCGGCAAACCAGTCGTGGCGGACGCTCGCTTCTCCCGAGGGACTCCAGTGTCTTTTTTTCGACGAAACAGCGGCGGCGGCGGCGGATCCGAAGGAGATGCCGAAGGTGCGGTGTCGTCTGTCGTGTGCTGGCGTTGCTTTGCTTGACTATTATCGCAAAAAAAAAAACAATGCGATCTCGCAAGAGGTGGAAAATGTTTGAAGTTAGTTGAATAATTTTGCGCAACTCCACAGTTTTTGCAGCGAAACACCACGCGTACAGCACCAAAACATATTTATACGAATATAGCAAGCTACTATTAAAGCGCTGGGCGCACTGCAGTCACATTATTCTGGCCAATAGGAACCAAATCGAACATATGTAGGGGGTAATGAACTCTTATCAATACAGGAATGGTTTGCCGGCGCTTCCTACATTGGCAATTATACTAACGTTCGAGAATTAGGCCAGCAAAACAGTTTGGAGAATATTTTACCAGTATCGGCTAATACACATGCAAATTTTAAGATTTTTCTTGATAGCCGAACTGAACGAATGTCTGAAAGAGATAAATTCGTCATGCTAGTAACGTTCTATACCGGATCGTTTTGCTGACATTCCCGTCTGTTTTAATGCATTCTATTCTGATATGCAACTGTGTGTACAACCATGTCTATCGCAAACGCTTGTATTTTACAGTTGTGTTTTTACTGTATGTGCTCGAACTAGCCAATGTTTTGCTGGGTAAAGGGATGAATTTTTTTCCTATGTTTCTCTCACTCTCTCTCTCTCCATGGTGTCCAGCTAAATGTAACCACGTTTTTAACAACTGAAGGAGTGTCCTAGGCGCGTAAAATGTGTTCAGTACTGCTGGGGTCGTGTGGCCTACTCTGCAGTATCCATTCAGCAAGACTTGAGTTTCAGTCCGGTGTGTGCATATGACACTGAAGCGGCTTTCGCACTTAGCGATTTCATAGCAACAACTTTAAGTCAGATGACAAGCATATTTTGACTATGACCATTGTGATGGTGTTTCCAAATTAGACCCAGGTCGTTTCCGAAACGTTGCCCCCCTCCCGAAATTTGACCTGCATTGATTTGGACCAAAATCTATTTTCAGGCTAATTTCAATGGGCTCGATACGATGCCAGTTTCTAAACTTGACCCTGCCTAGCCCCAAAATTTGACTTCGGCCGAATTGGAGCAACCATAACTGAGCGTCCAGCCATATTGAGCGTGCAACCATAACTGAGCGTGCCCGACACGATGACGACCTCCAAATCTCGTCCGGGCCATTGCCAAAATGCTTTCGCTCGACCTTTGGTATAACCATGATTAAACCCTGCCTAACTTTAGTTTTCGCACTGCACAGTCAATTAATTAGTTTAGACTGACTAGCTAGCTTTTTAAATAATAACTTCTTGTTCGCAGCTAGGTACCATCCGAGTAATTTTTTCTTCAAGCTATAAAAGATAGCGCGATAAACCAAAATACATAACAGTGGTGCTACTTGAGCGCAACAGATGCAAATTCGCTTATCGTATATCCCGCGCCCAGTGCAAACACAAAACTCATAGCAGACTCGTTTATGTGGAATGCTTTGCATATTGCCAAATAAAATAAAGCCGTCATCCGCCCTCTGTTCCTTCGCAGCGGGCGCTTTCGGGGCGCAAGACGCGTGCATCTCCCGACGGTGAAAAAAAAAAGGGGGGGGGGCTTTTTTTTTGCGCCCGCGCATCCACACACTGGCGCATCGCCGCCGCCAAAGCAGTGATAGGGAAGCCGCGATAGAGTCACTGGAAAAAAATTTTCCAGTGACTCTAATCCGCGACGCCCGCCGGCGCCATCTCTCGCTCGCAGCAAGCAAGCCGTGGGTCACGTGAGGCGAGCTCGCGCTGTGACTGGCACATTTTTTGTGGGGCGGGGCTCCGTCGCCGCCGCTCCACGGAAACGTAGAGCAGGGCCCAGCGGCGCCGGCCGCAAGATTTGGGGCGAAACCGGTTCAAAAACATCCCCCTCCGTCGGCTCCGGCGGCGACCGAGTCGACAGAGGAAGCGAAAAACCGGCTGTGAGAATGTGGGTGTAGGCGTCCAGCTGGTCCGGCGACCAGAAAATTGGTTAAACTTCTGTGCAGATGAGCGGGCTCGGCTGGCGACCGTATTGCAGCTATTGGCGGCCTTTTACGTGACGTCTCAGGTACCTCCTCCTCCTCCTCCTGCCAGAGCAAGGTGACCGTCCCTCGATTGTAATGAGGAGGGAGGTGTAGGTGGTGGCCGCGAAACATATTATATTGACCACATGTTGATTTTTCAATAACGTATGTTGCCGGGCTAGTTGGTTTTGCACTTTTTAAAAAGACACACAAGTACATATACAAGTACATACACACAAGTACATACACAAACATGTGCTCTTTCCGGAATAAGCAGTTGGAGGTTGGCGCCTGTCCTTCGTCTCCGTCATTTTGTGCGTGTACTTGTAGCGCTATGTCTTTTTTCAGAAGTGGTGATATTACTTGTGTACAGAGCGACTGCGAACTTCGCGACGTACAGAAGCGGCCGGTGACAGTTCATCTAGTAGAATACTTAATCATCTACGCTAATCGAGTTGACTGAGCGCCTCTTCAAGCCGACGCAAGACCTAAGTGGAGGCGGTGTCACGAAGTGTTTAATTGGAGCTGTTGTAGTTGTTGCAAACGTTTGTAATTCCTGTAAGGATCATCATGGATAGCAGGCGGGTAACAGCTGTCCCTGGTGAATTTGCGGTGCGTGCATAAGCTGCGCAGCACAGTGACAAGTGTCCGCGTAGAGAAAGTGTTTGCGATCAGAGCGAGTGCTTTTACGCGAAGTCTGCTACGTATCCATCAACGATTTTGATCGCGGTTCGTGCGCGCATTGTGCCTGAGAATTGCCGTGTGTGCGAAGCGACACGATCTTGGCCATACGGCCGTCGGAAAAACAGTAGCGTCGCCATCCTGTGCCTTGGTGCTCCATTCAGTACATTTTTTTCTACGGTGTGTGCTCGGGTTACGAATGGCTGGCGGTACTGAGTAACCTGTGGGAAAACATCGGCCTGAAGTGCAAATGTCTTTTCTGGAGAGTCATTTTTTTTATTTCCCGCTCGCTGTGGAGACCTACGTAAGCAAAAAATATTTGTACGATGATTGGGCCACTGAAAACAACTTCGTCTAGCCCTTTCGGTTTAGGTTGTGACAAAATGGCATCACGCGATTACAAAGAATAATCATTGCCGCAATTAAATTACGGCTGGATCACTGTGTACAAGTTCTTAATTTGTGTCAACTTATGTGTCTGTTTCGTCATGAGTATTTCACTTCATATTAAGCCCAAAAAAGTATGGCAGCAGCTTATGTTTCTACACATTTAACTAGGTGACTCGAGAAGTACATTTGTCTTTGTAAATTATGAAAGCTGATTACAAGGATGTTTTGTAAAGTTCAGCAGTTTGGCGGCTGAAGAAAAACGACTGACTTTACGTGACACCACTTTTAGACAGCAGATATCAAATTGAGCCCTGTAGAGCTGGTTTCAGCATGACAGCTTGCCACCCATTCGCCCGACAGTACATTCAGGTCAAGATCTGTGAAACTTACAGAAGGCTACAGCAGGACAGTAAGTACGGTGTACATATATATAGTGCATGACGGTGCATATATTTTCCTGCCTCATCGTAGCTTGGCCCCTGCATATGTCTTGCCAATCATCAGCCAGCACCTGTGGCTCTATTTGTGGCATTAGCACGTGCTTCAAATCACAAAATACAGTTCATACTCTTGCCTGCTAGACTGCTTTGGCTCATTAAGTTGATTTATAGAAATCGGCAAGCTTTTGGAACACATCCCTGCAAAAGCCAGCTTGCTCTCGTTCTTCATGACATGCATTTATACTTCACTTGCAGTATCCCCCTCGATGCTTTTTTTCTTGACTGAAAAAAATCATGTGATGAGATCCTTTATTTATGTAAGGCTGATTTTCTTAAGCTTTAACTTGCATCCAAAAGCTCTAAACTCAATCCCAGCTTTAACATTCAGTCGCAGGCAGATTTTTCTTGCTAATTCTTAAATATACTGTTTTTTCCTGCAACCTCAGACGACCTCCAAGCAATTTCCCTTGGGCCTCAGCTTATTATTACACACATTATGAACTTCCCTTCCATGTTTTGCCACATGCCTGCAATGAAAGTTAGATGCGGTATGCCACCTTGCAATCAGTACCAGCGTTTCAATTCTCCAGAACAACATTTTTCATGCTCTAGAATGGCCTGTTTTCTAATGTTACTAAGAATGCAAGTAATATTTTTTATTTTCAGCATAACAACATTTTGTCCACTTATTAGGCCTTGCTGAGAAAGGGGTGTTCTCTGTACACTGGTTAAAATACTCAGCTAACAATATGGCTCACAATGTGGCATGGTCTTGCCTAATAATCCTTACACACCCACACAGAACTTAGGATATTTACACCCATTCTTACACCCATATACATACACACATACATTTACACCCATATTTACACCCATTACAGGCATTCTAATAATATGAATCTAACCTCGCTAGAATACTGGGATTAGTCCAGATCTGAGCCGCTAGTTTTATTCTCTCAGACTATTTTTGAAGCTACAGTGTCACAGCACTAAAGATTACTCTTCAATTTTTTTATCTCGTGAAGAAACTGCAGTTTTTGTTTTGCTCTTTACCTCCCATAACTAACTAATCTGTTCCGACTCAAGGTTGCTTCTCTATTAGACGCAAAAGCACTTTTGTGCCTCAGTTCATGTCACTGCATTTCAAGTTACATTGTTTCTCCGTGAAAGGCTAGAATGGCGCTCCCCTCCATCTGTTTGATAGAAATAAACCACCTGATTTAATTTGAAACCTCACAAGGCTTACTAACGTCTTGTCTTTTGACCTGGTCAATGCAAAAATCCACGCAGCAAATGACGATGTTGGTCCATTGATTTAGGTAAATTCCCCAAGGCGGAGAAGATTTGTAACAAGGGAGTAATTACTCATCAGCATCTACCCAAGGGCAGCCATACGGCTACAGAGGGAAGCTATACAGGCCCCACAGAAACTTCGTAATTAGACGAGAATTTGTCCTGGTCTCCGTTTCGAACCTGAGACCACCAACTCACCGGGGTAGTCGCTCTACCAGCTCAGCTATTAGGGACGGCTAGCACATGGCAGGGCAAACTCGAAGTGGGAACAGTGTCGGTCCAATGTTTTAAGGGAATCCCTCGAGGTGGAGAGACATGTAATGAGGGAGTAATTACTCATTAGCACCCACCCACGTGCTACATAAAACAAAGAAAAGCTACAAAGCTTTGCTTTGTAGCCGTATGGCTGTGCTTGCACGCGAATGGGTAATTACTCCCTTATTAGTAAATTACAAACTCCTCAAGCTCCACTTTGCACACCATGTCAAAATTTACCGCTGAAATGTTGTCATTTAGGACCGTTGACGTATAATCATTATTAAAACAAATTGGTGTAATAAAGTGCTTAGTTACTCGCCCAGCTCGGCAAATCAAAATCATCCTCTCTGGCTCTCTTATGCATAACGTTGTTCCTTTGGAACTTTCATCACAATCTATTTCTAGTAATACCGTGCCAGATTTGCACAGTAGTTGTGTCGGCAGCTACAGTTGCATTTAAGGTAACTTGCACTCTCTGTACAAGCTAGTTCTAGCTAGCTAAACTAGTGCATTGTAAAGCTAACACGCATTTATGGGCCTATTTGTGTCAGTCTTTCCTTGGTGCATGTCTCTTATCGTCCCTTTAGTTAAGCAGCACACCGACTTAATAGCGCTGTTCGGTGAAAATGCTATGCGCGCACGCTTACGCTTATGACTCTTATATATTGAGGGTATCTAGCACGTGATCATGGTGCCTCGGCCAATGGGAGGCTCTGTTATCCAGCGAGGCGCGAGGAGAGGAGGGAAGCCGGAAAGTTCAAAGCTTTTCGTTACTTTTGCTTCATTGAGGTCTTTAAGAATGCTCAATCGCGGCGATCGCTATGTTCAACGCGGAGCGCATAGTTTTGCCACTCGCGGTGATGAGGCGTTCGCACCGTAGACAACCTAAAGAAAACAGGCTCTGTTCAGAGAGTGTGGTGTCTAGATGACAGAGTTTGAAGTGAGTGCGAATCAGAAGCATGCGCCAATCGGTGCGCAGTAAAACGCTCTCCTGACCTTTTCGCACTTCGCCCACAAGAGGCTATGGGAGCCTTGATTTTGTAAAGTCACTGGTACGCTGAGTTCCAGTGAATTTATGATTTTGCTTGAACGGCTGCTCCGGAGCCGATGCCCAGTCATGAAAAATATAGGAGCAAATGCACGAGTACGCCGAAATTATTATGGTAATTTCTGCCGCAAGATATCTACGCA
This sequence comes from Amblyomma americanum, assembly GCF_052857255.1. Classification (NCBI taxonomy): domain Eukaryota; kingdom Metazoa; phylum Arthropoda; class Arachnida; order Ixodida; family Ixodidae; genus Amblyomma; species Amblyomma americanum. Next base: position 48,440,425 of record NC_135497.1, read on the forward strand.
TTTTGCTTCAAACACGTGCCTGTACCGCCGCAAGCGATTAGACGGGAGGCACTGCCGGGCGCACCAATAGGAACGCTGGAACCGTCCGGGTCTCCCCCAAGCAGCAAACTGATCGCGCGCCTTTCTGCCCCACGTCCGCACGAAGGCGAAAAATGTGCGACTCGCATGCTTGCGGATACGCACAAAAAACGACCGTACGTACGACAGCCTTTAACTCCCTGCTGTGACACTAGGCGGCGCTACTATCGCGAAAGCTTCGATGCGCTTGCTTCCATGTAAAGAATGCTTTGTCACCGCTGCCGCTGCGACTTCGTCGCTGCCAAGTAGCCGCGGCAAAAGGCTTAGATAACACTTCTTGCGAAGGGCACATACCCCCCCCCCTCCTCATTTCTCTTTTCCTTCTGGCTACTCTGTCAGCTGTTGTCTTTCACGCTAGCAACAATCTTTCGGGTTCCCCCTCTTTTCTTTCTCTCTCGCTCTTTTTTACCATATCTAGCTTAGGCGGCTAAACTAGCGGTGGGTGCACCATCGCCCGATTGAAAGAAACAAACACCCCTTTAAGCATTTTTGTCCGGCTTCCTTTGTTGCTGGGTTAGTATTCTTTCCCAAGCCCCCTCTCGGCTCTTCCACGAAGATGGAAGAACGCATACATAACTTGATACATAGCACGCCTTGATACATAACAGCGCTTTTTCGATTGCATGATTTCACCCCAATTTAGCTTTTTTATATTCATCGTTAGTGGTGCAGATAGTGATAACGCCAACATAAACATTAAAGAGACTGCCCGCAGCTCTGTTTCGACGAAGGTCGGTTCGGGCTCGGAACGTCAAGAAACGTAACGTTTCTACACCACGTCTGTTTTCTTTCCAATGTAATGCCAGTCCTGCTTTAGGATATATATATATATATATATATATATATATATATATATATATATATATATATATATATATATATATATATATATATATATATATATACTTATGATGGGAGCTGACAGTCACCGAAACCAAGCTGCATAGGGGCACGATATTTTTTTTATTGTGTTGTGCTTATCAGCGGGATAATATTACTTAGATTAATAAATCGTTTAAACAAAATTATATATATATATATATATATATATATATATATATATATATATATATATATATATATATATATAAATATATATATATATATATATATATATATATATTAAGGAAGCAAACCGTCACCGAAACCAAGGTGCATAGGGGAATGTTTTCTATTTTTTGTTACTTCTAATGCCAATCAATTGGTTTAAAGAAAATTACTTATAAACCAGCAGAAAAAAACAACCATGCCTCCGGTGGGATCCGAACCCACAACCTCCGAATATCGCGTCCGGTGCTCTTACCAACTGAGCTACAGCGACGGCTGTCCAATCTGCTGCTTTCGTGGGTATTTATGTTTTGCGTGTAAGCGAACCTTGAGAGTGTTCACCAGCGCCACCCTCGTCCATAGCGGTGGACGTAGCACGTCCTGTAATACCGCAAGTGTGACGTAGAACGTCATCTAACGGCGAGGGCGGAAACTGTGCGAGAACCCTCTTATGCTACCTATGGCATCAAGACTGCCAGAACCGAGACCCCTGTTAAGCTATTAGCAGACAAGGCAAATGAAATGAGGGGCTCGTTTGACAAACATATTAAGGAAGCAAACCGTCACCGAAACCAAGGTGCATAGGGGAATGTTTATATATATATATATATATATATATATATATATATATATATATATATATATAGCGTCCACTAGCGCCATAGAACGAATACCGCATATAATTACTTCAACCTTGTTCTTTACTACAAACAAGGGCAGCCCGACTTGTTCCTTCTACCTCTACGTCGTTGCCACACAGCAAAGTACTGAGTGTGTATATACCGGGTGTTTTAGCGAAGTTTCACAAATTCCTGAGGATATAGGGTTCAATATAGCACAAAAATATGTGTACGATCACGCTCTCTGCCCTCGTGGACACAGTATGCTTCAAAACCCCTCTAATTATCCAGGCATTTAACAAACTCACTAAATAACTTTTCAATTATTGTAGGGTGGATAGTGCCATTTGAGAGTTTGATACCGTGGACAAGGCGATGACGAGTGGGCACCACAACAGTGAGATCGGCATGCCTCCAATGCCTCGTTTTTTCGCTGTGCAGGCTGTGCTGGCGCTCGGCATATCAACTTCGCCGGCTGCAGGCACTGACTCGACGTCTTTCTCTGCTCCGGGGGTTGCAAGTTCTGGGCTTCGGTTCACCGACAAATTCAGCCTTTTACCCGGCCAGGCTCTTCTTTTCATAGAATCCCTCGTCCACACCCGTCCAGCGTCATCGACGATGGCATCGCCACTCACACCGGATTTAAAGCGACAACACGCTGGCTTTCCCTTCAGTGGGCACGGGAACAGTGACATCGGCATGCCTCCAATGCTTCGTTTCTTCACTGTGCAGGTTTGTGCGCACAATTCTTTGCACGCTAGGAAATGCGACGATCGCTGTTTACTTCTGTTCCCATGCCCTCGGGTGTGCTTTGATGCTGCTTGTGAATGTTTTTCAATGATTTTCCTGCTTTTGCGCTCTGGCGACGTTGAATCTAACCCGGGTCCTACGACTCGCTCCCTTGACATAGACAACCTGCCAGACAATGCATCTGATCAAATGAAAGTTATGTTTAAGCTGCTCAAGGATGTACTTTCTCGTCCGTTGCAAAGCTCAAAAGATCAGGTCGAATTAGCAGCTGAATAAAAGGCATTAGGAGTACTCAGAAGAACATCGAATCAAAGTTAGCTGGCATGTGCAAGATGCTTGATGAACTCGAAGAAAAGGCAAAGGAATTCGACGACATGGGTCCAGAGCTTTCACCTTTAAAGAAATCTGTAGAAGACCAACGTATTCGAAATGATTTGCTGCAGTCTCGCCTTGATGAAGCAGAAGATAGATCGCGACGTGAAAACAATATTTAGGGGTACACCCGATGCGGAAGAGACTTGGGCAGATACTGAATCTAAACTCCTGGAAGCCTTGACTAAGGTTGTCGAAGTATGCTCCTCGAGTTAAATTCAACGTGCACATCGCCTGGGAGTTTTTTCCAGAAAAGAAGTGTCGACCAATCATAGCTAAATTTTTGGACACCAAAATGAAAGACAAGATATTAACCCTTCGTAACCAATTTAAAACAGATAACATCACTATCAGTGAAAATTTCTCACCTGCTGCGCGCCAGGCTCGAGAATTCGAATATAATCACGCTGGCCCTCGCTCTTTTAAGATACAATATAACAAGCTGCACATCAATAAAAAATGCTTCTTGTATAACCCTACCACGGACACGTTTGAAGAAATCGTGGCACGTGGCGAATCATCTGCATTGGAATCGTCTGCATTGGATTCCGTAACTGGATCTTGCGCTGCACCTATAGGGAATCGCGACGGGTAATGGACAGTTGTCATCGTCGATATCAGTTCTTTATGCTAACGTCAGGAGCCTACTTAACAAGCATCTTTCTTTATCTTATGCTATAGACACATGCTCAGCTGACATTATAGCACTAACGGAAACCTCGCTCCCAATGCATGTGTCAGATTCCGAAATCTTCCACAACGCTCATTGCTATTCGGTATATCGTTGCGATAGGACAGCTAAGCGCGGCGGTGGTGCTTTACTTGCCATTTACAAAGACATTCCATCTTCATGTATCCAAGTCTTCAGCGAACTAGGACTAATTTTTCCATCAATAGTGATAGGTCATCCTCAGATTGGTTATTGGCGTCTGTTACCGTTCTCCTTCTTATTCGTCCACAATCACTAAGAAACTTCACGACGCTATATATCTTGTTCGCGCACGATTTCCGTCACCACCGCTTTTTCTACTTGAGGACTAATTTTCCAACTATTTTATGGACAGCTCAGCCGCCTTCGTCATCTCCCCCTTCGCATCAAGCTAAAGAATTCGCAAAACTATGCGCCACATTTTCGCTAACTCAGTTACGAGAGGACGGTAAATAACGCTTCGAACACTCTCGATCTAATTCTAGTAACTAATCCAGAGTTAGCTACTGACAAAACATATCTTCCAGGCATCAGCGATTACGTTCTGCTCAATTTCTGCATTTACATACCACGTCCAAAAGTTAATAAAATAAAAAAATCATTCTGGATTACAAACTCGCCCATTTTACCGCTATTAACGATGAACAGGACACATTTGTTCATTACTTTATTGCAAATTCAGACTACTGCTCTGTCGGGGATAACTGGATATCATTGAAAACGAAGGTTCACGAACTAACTGATAAATATATCTAAAAGCGCAACGTCACCTCTAATCCACAAGCACCATGGCACAACTCTCACATAAGACGATTATCTAACAAAAAGAAACGTTTATACCACCGCGCGAAGTTTTCACCATCTAATGCGTAATGGGCGAAGTACAAATCTGCTTCCGACGCTTACGTCCACGCGATTAAACTTACAAAGAATAACTTTTTCTCTGCCACATTACCAGCTATTTAGAAAACGAGTGTTAAAAAATTTTGGTGCGTTGTACACCCTGCGAACGACCCATTAATTAGACTACAAGACGCCTCCAGTAAACTTATCCCAAATGACCTTTGTGCTTCCGTGCCGAATGACAGATTCGTTGAAAGCTTTTCCTCCATTTCAAGCGTTAATCTTCCATTCATACCGCACCACAGGTTCCCGACAATGTCGCCTATAACTGTCGATCCACCTGGTGTAGCCAAATTAATTGAACCTTTAAAAATGATTCTTCACCTGATTCCGACGCGATTATCGCTAAATTCCAAAAAAAATACTTGTGCTTATATTTCAGTTATACTAACCAAACTTTCTCAGCAGTCACTCGACACAGCAAGCCTTCCTAACGACTGGAAAATTGGGAAGGTGGTTCCACTTCACAAGTCCGCTTGTAAGCACTCCCCTCAAAACTTTCGTCTCATTTCGCTCACCAGCACATGCTGCAAATTAGTAGAAGATATCATTTTCAAAAATGTCGTTACCTTTCTCGATGAGAATTCATTTTGCAACCCTGCGCGACATGGTTTTCGTCAAACATACTCCCGTGAAACTCAACTACTAGTCTTTACTGATAAGCTATACCGCATACTTGACAACTCATCATGCGCTGACTGCATTTTGTTGGACTTTTCCAAAGCCTTTGATAAAGTATGCCATAAACTGCTGCTACATAAACTGAGCCATCTTAATCTCGATCCTAACGTCTTCCAATGGATTAAATCTTTCCTTCTAAACCGTTGGCAATTTGTGCATGCTAATAACACTAATTCACCGATTGCTAACGGGCTATCGATTATGTGAGCGCGCAAATGGACGCTGAGCTGGCTTTCAGACTGTATGCTGCCCAACATCCTGGCCGTCGTGTGCCGACTTATTCCACGTTCGTATCGATATTAAATAAATTTAGCTCTACTGAATCAGGTCTTGTTGAGAAAAGGAAGAGACCAGGGATCGCAATCAACGATTTTGAAATTGATGTCCTCGCGTACGTTTCTATCAGGACCGCAGCAAGTGTCAGGGAAATCTCCAACGCGCACGGAGTCAGCCCGGCATCAGTTTGGAGGCCACTATCAAGACACAGCTACCACCCCTGTCATGTGTGTCTTCACCAGGAACTGACACCAAATGACTTTCAGAAACAGCTCGATTTTTGCAACTGGTGCCTAATTAAATGTGATGAAAACCCGATGAGAGCGATGGGAAAAACTTTAAAAGCAAGATTTTGCATCGCATCTGAAGAAAGGACCATTGCCTTCAATATTTCTATAACACTACCTTACAGAGTTATAGTATTCAAAATTTTTATCCAAGAATGCTGGACATGTCGCCGAGTGTTCTAATTAGCCGCAGCGCAGCCAGACTGCTCCGAATTAACGGCATTCCCGCTATTGAGTAGCAGATTGGTTTGAATGGACTGGACAAGCTGTCTGTGAAGTTCCCTTAACATTCCATGGCGCCATTTAGTCTCTTGGTTGCGAGGAATGCCGCGTTTCTGGAGCCACTTAGCCTCAGGAGGTTGAAAGCTAAACATTTCGGCAGATTTGACTATCTGGTTGAGTTTGAAGACTTATATTAACATGCACATCTCCACCCAAAAAAATTTAATCTCTAATCCAAAGTTTCGAAGCCAGCTCGGCTCCTTCATCAGGGCTGACTGGGGGCAGTGGCTAGCGTCTTTAATTATGGGGGTAGGGGGAGGGGGCTCAAAAGAACGAAAGGTGTGATGCGAAAGGCGTGGGGGAGGGGGCGATGTGGGTTAAGGTTGTGAGTCACGCTGGTGCACTGTAGGGATGTGCACTGTGGAGAGGTGCAGTTTATTATAAGCCTCAGAGGGACATCCGACGGGGACTCCACGGCGGCTGTATTGAAGTCGGCGTGTCGCTAACAAAGGGACCCGTGCTGTCCTCGTCTCCGCTTCTTGCGGCTGATGTCTTTGTGTTCTTCGTGCCGTCAAGGGCATAACCCGTACTGAAGAAACTTAGGCAGGTACGGCGGTCGACGTGCATGCGGCGCCAAGGGGTTACCGAGGCTTCGGGCATGCGAGAGATGCGCCTGGGTAGGATCAAATGACCGGTAAGCGCTTATTCCCTTGACGACTGTTTTTTTTTCTTGTGTAAAGAACCGAACGTCTTCAGTGATAGTTCCTTCGGCATACGTTTGTCTCGCATGCATGCGTGCAAAAGAGAAAACCAATGTCAAGGTTAGGAATGTAGTAACTTCTATGCGGTGGGGAATGACAGTGGCGCTTGTTTTGTTTGTGTGTTTGGTTGCAACCTCTCCTTTCCCAAATATTTGGCTGATCGAGGGAATTGCAGAGTTTTGGTTTTCCTTTCCCCGACTATTGTTTAGTCGATATTCTTTCCCCAATCTGTGACTAGTCGGCGGAAACCTTATTTTCCTTTCCGTAATTATTGATTAGTGAGGAGGGTCGATTGTTACCTTATTGGTTGTTCTCCCCGCTAAGGGCGGGGACAGAGGGGTTAAACGTATGCGCTCTGGGTTGAACCAGAGTTTATTTTATTGTCTTAATTTCACATTACTGTGATCCCTTTCGATGTTGTAATATAGTAATGTCTCTCTATTTGTCTCTCTGTGTTAAGTTTTTTGTCGATTTCGTTCCAACATCTCTATATTCCTTTGCTTTTCCAATGTTCCCTGTCTGCCATGCGCTGCCACTCAAGCCCTTTGAGGCTTTGGCAGGGCTGATTTTGGTGTACGGGAACTGACATGAATAAAAGTACTATCCATCTAACTATTCCTCTGATCAACGGTTTAGTCATGTTGTAAGTAGTTCTCTGCTTAATCGTTTCTTCTTGTTTTATTTATGTTGTAAATAGTTTAAGTTCTCCTTTTCTCGATTAAGGTGAATGTTTGCAAGTTAGAATCCACCACGTTATAAAGAAACCCCAGTTTCGTCATCAACAAGGTGTTTCTTTTCATCGCCACCTGAAGGGGAAACTCAACTGTGTCCGAATTATTTGGTTTTCCGAATTAGCGGGCGTCGGTATAGTATACGGTTTTGATGTACATTAAAACCTCGTGTGTGTAAGAAGGCAAGACTCATAGTATATTATGGTTTATGGGGGTTTAACGTCCCAAAGCGACTCAGGCTGAGAGACCCTGTAGTGAAGGGCTCCGGATAATTTCGGCCAAGCGTGGTTCTTTAACGTGAACTGACATCGTACAGCATACGGGCCTCTAGAATTTCGCCTCCATCGAAATTCTGCCGCCGCGGCCGGGATCGATCCCGCGTCTTTCGGGTCAGTAGCCGAGCGCCATCACCACTGTGCAACCGGGGCAGCTTTCATAGTATAGTATGAATGCATGGCACGGTGTGGGACGATACGGTACGGTACGAAACGATATGACATAGCATGACATCGTATGACATGGCACCCCACGGTACAATACGGTACGGTATCGTATAGTATATTTCAACGTCTTGAAGCTATTGCTATCACTTCTACGCCCAGAGGAGCGCGAGGTGGTTGGGGATGTTTGTTCCGCAGACCTTCGTACTTTTGTTTTCTTTAGACATCTGCAGGGAACGCATCCAAGACGTCCTATACCGCATCCAGAGCCACGTATTCAATAAATAGCGCACCCTGTAGCTATACATGGAGGCTGCGAACCTCCGGCACTGACCTGATCAAAAATTGAAATCAATTAACGCAGTCGCGTTTGCATCATACCACAATTTCCACACTGTTAAGGCGTCTAACCAATGTGTTTGCCGTCGTTCAGTGCATTCAACAGAACATATTGCAAAACCGCATCGCCAAAGCCATCGTTCACTGACATATCGCGACGCCACCGGAGGACCGGCTAACTCGGCGAAGGATGACGCAGCATTTTTGTATAGCTAAGGTGAGGTATAGTATGGTTGCGTTTTGGTTATCCGGTTTGTATCCGACACTTTGAACACAGGCACGCACACGAGGGCACGAGCGGAACCGTTTTACACCAACAGTGGCACGAAACGGTGTCCTGGGCCGTCTGCATATCGCAGTAGCAATCGCAGTAATGTGTCTGTAGTAACTGAAATTTCATGGTTGAAAATCACACGATGGTTTCTGAGGGGTGCCAGCAGTAGTGCTGAGCTCAGGGCAGGCGTCAATTGGCAAAAAAACATTGGTCAACAGCTCGCGTTTCCCACGGCTCGGCGGGCCCGCTCGTGCTCTGGACGGTCAGACACCTCGAAGCGCGCAGCCGGCTGGGCTGCTAGCTGCGAAGCCGGTCGGCTTCGGTGAATGAAGCCGCACGCAGCGCAGGAGATGGCGGAGCGTCGACTGACTGGATACAGCTCAACAATGAAGCGTAAAAGGCCTTTCAGAAGCAGGTACCCCAACTTCCAGCATTGACCTTCTATCATGACGTTGCAAGACAGCCGTCTCGTAGCTGCTGTCCTGACATCGCAAGCGCCTGGCGGCCACATCTCTGTTCTTTGAGCGGATGAACGGGAATGGCAGCACGCAGCGTTTTCTTTTCCCGGCTCCCTGAGGCTACGCAGTGAGCAGCCGTAACCGCCATGCCTAACGCATAAAAACACGCTCTCGGCGTAAAAGGGGCAAGAAGTGGCGTCGCTCCGTAAGGCTGTTGCCGATCCTGATGGGCATCATGCACGCATATGCGCCCGCACACTGCAACACAAGCTTCCTGCGTTTTTTGCGTACATGTTGGGGCGCAAAGTTGACTTACACGAAATGGGTCTGGCGTGAGAACGCGGAGTCGGCCCTGACCGGAACGCTGTATTCACAGCCCGCGGCTTTATGGTTGTTCCGACGAGCTGGCAAACGTTGCGCGCAAAACTTTGTATGAAAAAAAAATATATTTTTGAAGATGCGAAAGATAGTCTCAAGCTTTTCAGCATTTGCAAAAGCACAAAACGTACGCTTACAAAACGAGCCCGCACGTTTCCTCCCATGAAAACTATGTGCTGTAAGCGAACGCTGGTCACTCAAGGTGTGAGGCAAGTCGGTGGGCATACGCTGTAGATGAAATGCGCTCGTTGCTCACCTTTGCACCGCAAAATTTTTTTTTCTCCCTGGTAGGGGCAGGGGTGGCCGTGGTGGTGTTCGGGGTCCCACGGGGCGCCAGATAATCCGGACTGACTGAGGGCCACCCACCTGGAAGACCAGAGGCGTTCACTGTCAGCTGTTCACGTCGTATCAGTTTGTGTATCGGATGCAATAACCGGTACGTAACTTTGCTTTTAACCCGTTGCGCAACGCTTGGACCGCAAGCAGGCAGGCAGACAACTGTTGGCCGCCAGCATAGGGCGCAAGGCACTCTTAAGAAATACTCGTCGAAATTACCGTCAATGAACATGTCGTAGCAAAGGTAATATTTATCGACGTCAATGAAAGTATGACACTATATCACTGAGTTGCCCAAGCGGAGCGTCCAGCCCGTGTTTGGCAATCGTAAGCAGCACGTCACCGGCGCGCCCTCCGACGCATCGGTTGGCACTGCGGTCGTCATGAACCCCAAATAGTGAGTGCGCTCCCTATTAGAAACAACCCTGTTCCGCGTTCAGCTGCTGGCAATCAGGCGGGAGATCTGCCTTCAAGTTCAATCAAGATATTCCGTGCACGCCTCGCTACCGTCGACGGAGCCGGTCTGTTTTTACACTGGCCTGAGGTCAAAGTACAGCGACCAAGTTGAAAGTGAGCGTCAGCAAAGTCATGAAAATGACTGTACTGTCTATAATTCAGGATCTAGCTCAATTTGGCGCCAAGTGCCTTCACTGGCGACTGACGGCAGCCGATGGAGAACCTCATGACGGCGTCGTTTTGGTAAAGCCCAATAAATGACACTGGCAGAAGGGCGCGCAAGAAGCAGGCCTCATGTTTGGTTTTCCGTTCTTCCATGTTTTGGCGTAAAATTCAGTGTGCATGGTGAATTTTTGTGGTTTTATTTTTTACTCTCCGGAATTCGAGTATTCACGGAAAAATGACCGGGGAAGCCTCCCTGTGTTTCTTCACGATGCGAAAAACGTCTGAAGCCGCTGACACCATACAGAGAACATTACAGTATTCGCAGCGAGGCTAGCACCACATTGGATACGAACTGCATGCGCTGCTGAGCAGACAGTGTGGTAGCTCATTCCTGACCATCACCGATAAATTGCGTTAGCAAGGCATGCTTTCGACGCATGTCATAAGCACTAAACGTCGGAGTGCCTCAGGGGCCCGTATTATTTCCTCCGTCAATCCATTTAACCGTAAGGAACCTGCCGTCTGAACTCAACATATTAACAAACCTTCAACTCAACATGTACTGTGCTGCACTGACTCCCCATCGGACCAGAAAATAGGACGACTATTCACACCCACGCCACTGAATATCCATCACATGCTCCATCACTAAAACAGAGCACGCCACCACGAGCGCTGCACTCACATGCATAACGGTCGGTGCACTACCAATTAACAACAGGCCCGTGATTCGCCGCTCCAACCAAAATGTGGGCTTCATACTATAGCAGGGCGGAAAAGCGGGCGAGTTCCACCGCGTGCTCTCTCGAGCGTCAAAAGTGCCCGCCGCGTTGGCTCAGTGGTTATGGTGCTCGGCTAGTGACTCGAAAGACGCGGGTTCGATCCCAGCCGCGCGGTCACAGTGCGATGGAGACGAAATGTCAGAGGCCTTTGTACTGTGCAATGTGATTGCACGTTCAAAAAGCCCAGGCGGTCGAAATTACCCGGATTCCTCCACTATGGAGTCCCTCATAGTCATAGTCGCTTTGTGACGTCAAACGCCATAAACCAAGCGTCAGAAGAATCTTCGAAAAACAGAAATTATTCGCGCACGTAAGAAACGTAACAAAAAATATTCGTTCTGTTTTTCTGCCGAACTCAGATTTTCTTTGCGCAGGCAGCTTCACTTGCAAAAGCTTCTTGAAAAAATTCCATTGATGCGTGACTTTCTCAGTTCAAAGCCTGCATGGCCGAAACTAAAATAAGGCTGTTCAGATGCGACAAGGACTCGTAATTTTGTTGCGAAAAGCCTTACGCGACATCCCAGGTTTTTAAAACGCTTTGCTAGCGCGAGAAACGAGCCCCTAATTCCCTGGGTGACTTTGCATTCGAAAAGGTGGTGGTAGTAGTGGTTTTTTTATTAAAATAATAGTAAAAAGGAAGGAAAAGATTTTTGCTAGCCCCGGCATCAGCCATCGATACTGAAGCACCTGAGCTGGGGCAGCGGAAATAAAGGATAGCAGGCAGAATGGAGAACTTTAATGAAAGAGGTGATGGGACAGGAAGAGAGGATAGGGGGAGAAGTAACATATACAAACTATGTACACAATAAGAAATTTGTCCAGCTTGTGCGCGTGATTAGTTCATTTTAGAGGAATTAAATCACACATGCGCACAGCACTGTGTTGGCTACAACTGGAGTGGGGCGTCCAGTTATTAATCGTTGAAGGTAGAACTCGCGGAGCGGCATTCTAAAGGTGATTACGTTATTGAGGGCGTTCGATACCTGCCAGATGTTTAAATCCTCTGTGCTCACCAGCGCCTCTGCTATACGGAGCGTCAGATCGCACTCCATAATGAAGCCTAATCACTTAAGATAAACTTACTGCCGCTATCTGTAGTTTATCATCAAAAACATTCTGTGGAGCTGACGACCTTCCTGCTTTCATCGCTAAGATTTGTTGCAACATCCTGGCGCCTCTAATATCAGCAAGTCAGCTTTACTGCCACATGGAAGGAGGCTCTCGTGGTTTCGACCTTTAAGCCAGGAGTGAGTACTACTGGCGGAAGCTACTGGCTCGTCCCTCTTCTGCGTTCCTCTGCTAAGGCGTTGGTAGTGATTCACGCATTCGTGTCTCTCGTTTGTCTTCAAATACACCTTTCTTGACTATGAACACGTTCTCTAACAGGTCATTTTATTGAAACTAACCTTAATTTCTTGAGCAGTGTTGCTCCTATAGTCCCTTGCCATTAGGAGGCTGACGCCGTTTATTTTGATTGCAGCAAGACTTGAGACGTACAGGAATACTGAATCGTCCTTGAAAACTTGTCGCCTTGAGGCATCCATATCTCGAGCGCTAAAGACAAGAGAGAAGGAAAGCACACAATTCACACAACCGAGAACGCTGACTGGCAACTTGATTGCGAGATCTGACACGTGCCACTTTTCCGCCGGCACTAGTTGCTTCCGTGCATGTTTTTTGTGTTTTATTTCCTTTCTGGTAGCCAGCAAGTATAAAAGCTTCCTGGCTGTCCGATAAAATTCAGTTGTCAGTCAGCGTTCTATTGTGTCACTTGTATGTTTCTTTTGTTTCGTCTTTAGCGCTGTAGTTATGAAAGTTAAAAACCAACTCGCCCAGCATATTCTACTGTGGGCCTTAAGTCATTTGTAAATCATATAGCAGCTGGCTTACTATAGCTACCCCATGCTACTTTTGTAAATCACATTGTAGCTAGTTTGCTACCGACCTAAAAACGGCAGGATAAGACGGGTGACTAATGGTGGACAAAAATTCTCGTCCTTTCAGCGTAGCTTGGTTTTTGGGGAAAGGAAATGGCGCAGTATCTGTCTCATATACCGTTGGACACCTGGACCGTGCCGTAAGGGAAGGAATAAAGGAGGGAGTGAAAGAAGAAAGGGAGATAGAGATTCCGTAGTGGAGGGCTCCGGAATAATTTCGACCACCTTGGGATCTTTAACGTGCACTGACATCGCACAGCACAAGGGCGCCTTAGCGGTTGCCTCCATAAAAACGCAGCCGCCGTGGTCGGTTTCGAACCGGGGACTCCGGATCAGTAGCCGAGCGCCCTAACCACTGAGCCACCGCGGTGTCTGGGATTCCCCAGGTTCCAGAGGGATCCAACTTTTGGGCCTCTTCTGATGAACCTCTACGACCTCTACGGTGGGATTGCTCATTCGCAGACTTCGCTCTACGCTAACGACTTAAATATATTAGGATATGTCTGTTTCTCCCCGACTGCAGGTTGATCCAAGAGTATGAGCACTCCGTCCACGGGCGGTGTAAGGCACATAGGTTGAACCCAATCGCGAAAGGAAAGCAGGCTGTAATTATATCGTTCACACGCAAGAGCAATGCGATTGTGTTGTTCTACACTCTCAACAATGACGCCATTACGGGTGTAACTGTTTTCGTGACTTAGGTGTCCAGCTGGATGCCAAGTTTCAATTTTTCGCTCACATTCTGGAGTTAAAGAGCAGATGTTAGGCGTGGTGACAAGCGCTCCCAGTCTTACCCGATATATAACATGCTATGTAGCTTTCTGCCGCAGCCTTGTGCTCCCTATAGACGTTCCTCCGGTGTCTGAAGACACTATCTGCCCATCTTGCCTACTCCTCGTGAATGTGCAGAAGGCGCGTCATGGCTTTTCCTAACTGCTTGTCCGCCTTTGAAAACATTTGCAGTGCTACCCTGCGCGGCCTGGGACTAGACACTTTCGCAGAGTAGACGGCGGTCGCGGCACCTTGTTTTCCTGTACAAATACATTTATGGACACATCAACTGTGTACGCACCTAGCGTCCATGGTAGGCCTCACGAGTATGAATAGACCCAAAGACCAAGACGAGTATTTGACGTCGCTTCGTCCAACCTCAGCCCCATTGTGAGAATGATGTTTTTAACAAACAACTAATGCATTTTTAATGCCTTCGTGCCTTAGGGTTCAATAAATGAAAATGAAATGAAACTACTATATGGGATGGCATCTCACCTAGAATGTGTTTCATGGGACGTTAATTGCTTTCAAGCTAGGCTTGCAGAGTCTACTGGGCTTCAGCATTTGTTCACTTTTTCCAAGTCGTTCCGTTAATTTCTTCTTTACTCTATGCATATCTGTCTTTAGGTTCTTGGTACGGTGTGCTGGCGTGGCTTGTTAAATTTGTGCACACCGGAAAAATAAAAAGCTATAAGTTCCGTCTCACTAATTCTCGGTTTGGCTTGTGCGGGTTTAACATCCCGAATTGACTGAGGCTATCAGGGACGCCGTAGAGAAAGGCTCCAGAATTTACCACCCTGGGTTCTTTAACGTGCACTGTCATCGCACAGTACACGGGCCTCTAGAATTTCGCCTCCATCGAAATTCGACCTCCGCGGCCGCGATCGAACCCCCATCTTTCGGGTGAGCAGCTGAGTGCCATAACCACTGAGCCACCGTGGCGGCTACTAACTGCCGACACCAGTCAGAGCTACCAGAATGTTGGCGTAAATCACAAACTTGGACAAAGAGAAGTCCTATTGTCGAAACGTTGGAAAGCGTTCTGAGGGCTTCCCCTCCCTTGTTCAATTTGGGATCACACTTGGGCTTATACATATGGCGCATTATGTGTACAAATTATATGGCACCAAACAGCCCCACCGGGCACACACAGAGGTTCACAAAGCAAGAAAAGCAGAAATCAGAAAGAGTCACACAAGCGTGACATGTACACGCACTGCGCTGCACATGTAAAGCTTTCTCCGTCAGTATTCCGTAAATCTCACTCTCACCTACGGGGTAGCGCTAGTGGCTCTTGCCCGTTGAGCAAAGCTACCGGCCTTAATTATGAAGTTACGACTGTAGAAACATGGTTACTCTACCTAACACCCCGCGGCTGGAGGTATGTGTATTTTAAACGCCATTTTATTCACAATCTGTGTCAGTTATATTCTGTGACTTTATATCAGAGCTAAGGGAACGGTTACTAACCAGGTACTGACTTAGTGGCCATAGGTAGTAAAGAAGGTATGAATGGCTTACTTTTACTAACTTGAAGAGGATAGTAAATGGTAAAGTAATAAACCACAGCCAGAGTTAGTGACTGCTTTACTTGCTACCATTTTACTACCCTTTTAACGCGACAGCGTTAAGGAGCTCGGGCCGCAGAAAAGCCAGAATCATCGGCCGTGAGCGAAAAATCCCTCCTCCTCCTCCTCGCAATGTACGCCCGTGCCCCAACAGAGAGCGCGCGACGGCAGCGCAAGGAAAGGAATAAGGGACGCCTGTCACATATTTCGCCGGACAACCCGGATCGCGCCGCAAGGGAAAGAAAATGAAATGAAAATTGGTTTTAAGGAAAGGAAATGAGGCCGCCTCACATATCTCTGTGGACACCCGAACCGCCCCGTAAGGAAAGGAAAATGAAATGAAAATTGATTTTAAGGAAAGGAAGTGACGCGTCTGACGTATCTCTCGTTCGGGCGCAGAGGGGCCGTGCGGGCGCGCGGGAATCACGGGGTGAGTGGCGAACAACGCAGCGCACATTCAAAGCGCGTTCACCACGAAGCTTGCGGCTTGCTGCCCGTCCGTTCGGTGCGGAAGCTATGCTGGCGTTCGTGGCATCGGGTTTGTCGAGAACGATGTCCCGACGAACGACGACTGCTACGTGAGTCCGCGCGTTTTGGCAAGGCGCCTGGCAGCGCTTCTACGTGGTTTGCCGCTCCGCGCGTCCGTTTCACCGTACGTAGCAGAGCGATTTGTCTAACGGGCAAGGCGTTGCGCCGAACTAGCGATATGGCGTTCCGTGGAGTCCCTGGCAGTGCCGCAACACGGTGTCGTGTTCCACTTTTAAAGGCGAAGCTTAAGCGTCCTTTATTTTTTTAAGTGTTATGGCCACATCTTAAGTGTTGTATTTCCTGCCCCAAGCAGTAAAGACGGGATGCTGATCACTGCTTAGCCGTGGGCTTCTGTGGCCTAATTGTCCCACTCATCCCAAATGGCTGCTACTTTCTCGGAGACACGTTCATAGCCGGTGTCCCTGCGGACCTTTAAACCGCTTCTTCACCACTTAGAGCGCAGGAGCCATGCCCCTGAATGCGTCCCACTCCTGGCCCAGCTCCGAAAGAACGGCGCCTCATGACTACTGATGGAGCTTCTGGGCCTATCGCCCACCCCTGTCTGTCATGCAGCTGAGCCTTCAGCACACACACACACCTGACACACACCTGACAACAGCCAGCTTGCCTGGAATGGTCTCCACGAAGCGCCACACTCCGTCATCAGGTAGGAGCCGTCTACAGCGAAAACCTCGCGGATTGTCATCTACAAGGTCGGCTGCGTTTTGTACAGCGGAAGCTCTGCTGCAGCGGCCTGGCCGTGCACAGGTAGTGCAGTCTGCCTACTCCTCCACCGTGGTCGAACTAGCTTATTTTGTGGCTGCATCGAGCCAAAACACACGCTGTTTCAAGAAGCTTGCAGGGAAAGCAACTTCTCCAGAGCATAGCTCTTCGAAGTCGCCAAAATTTGGCGGGCTTAAGGTATTGCGTTTCTGAGTTTCTGGAAACTGATATCGCTATTAATTACGGTGCGCTGCACGCCTCTCAATAACTAAGGAGCCTAACAGTAATAGTGAAAAAGTTAACTATTCAATATTACTTGGCCAGCCTACTAGTTGGCATGTCCTAGTTGTTTCACGATGTGCTACACCACTGACAATGCTATGCGGAAAAAAAGCACTCTTCTAACTCAAAAAGCATATTTTAGTGAGCGAACTGCTCACCATGGCCGGTGACAGAAAAATTAATGATTGGCCGCTCGGGACGACCAACCTGAGCCGAACAAGGCCCACTGGAGCACCTTACGCACTGATTCGAATGTTGTAAACGTTATCTTGCATTACGTTTTAGTGTTACTGACGCAGGCACCCATAGATATTCATTTCACTTTACGCGGTGCGCATGCCGAATGCCATCGATGGTACACTCGTAGTCATTGTTTTTTCGCGCCTGGCTGTAAGACCGCAATAAGAACAGTGAAAAAAAATACGTATAAACCTGAATAATTTTCCCGCCTGTCGCCGATCCCCGGGCTGATGCCCTAATTCGCAAATTCCGTTTTACTTGGTCGCGTGGTGCGACCTTGCGACACTCGCAGACGCGAATGGATCGTCACTACACAGCTTGCCTGCGTGGCAGGAAAGTGTGGAGAGATTGTGGGTTGCCGACGCCTGCCCGATCGTTACTATGACGTCTACGGTGCGCCCGTCGCGATAATGCGCTGTCTGTGTGTGGATGCTTACCTTCTTTGTGCTCTGTGGTAGCAGAGCGCAACACACTAAGGGAGATGCACACAACTGGGGCTGACATAAACATTAACTTTTTTACTCGAAGCACGCGCACTCAAATGCCATCAAACACGTGGAACATCATCACAAGAATCAAATGCTTCAATACCAAAAAAGAAAACAAAAATTTGCTGCGGTTTAACTACTGCTGTGGCTGAACCTGGTCAGAGAGAGAAAGCTGTGGCGTGAACGCTGCGGCCTATTGCTGCAGTGCCACGTGTCTGCCACAACGTTGTAAGCGCTAATGAATGCAGCCCACACCTCTCTCTCACCACCGCCACGCACCTCAAAGCGCGATTGAGGCGTTCATTGTCTCAGGGAGCCAGATATACGCCTTAATTTCCTCAAAATCATCGGAGTCTATCTAGAACGTTGTCAATTATACTCCAACGGCAATGAACACAATGAACGCCGACGGCCTATAGAAATAGAGGCGAGCGCTCGGTTTCAGCGGCGGCGGCTGAGTGGCGTCATATATAGCTGTCGCGCGGTTTCTCCTCGGTTCGAGGTAAAACTCGGGTACACGGCGAAGAAGCTACGGAGGGCAGTAGTAAAGCTTTCGCTTTAAAAATGTCAGTCGATTTAGGTAATTAGGCCAAATGCGGATATGTGCTTTAGTAAGACGTTAATTGTCGGTTGGAGGTATACGACCTATTAGTTTGTACGAGGCTGCCGCCTAAATACCAGCCCAACTTGTTCCGCTTAGCTCTGCGCAAGAATAATTTGAAAAAGCATTTTCCTCCGCTGCTGCTCATTCCGCTTAGCTCGACGCGCATAGGGGCGATGCCGCCTAATTAGCGCCCCATGTTTTCTCCTGGCTACCACCGGCGACACCTTGGCAAGTAAGCCACCCCGTGGGCAGATAAGCAGTGGAACAAAGCAGGTACTATGGCAGGTCTTGCCATCGGTGGGTCTTGGGTTGGGTTGCGACCCAGGTTGCTCTTCCCGAGCAGCCGCTCACGAATAAATGGGCTGCCGCCTGACACGGTTGGCAGGTTAGGCGGCCTGCCACTAAACCGGCTTCGGACAAACAGACTGACAAACACACAACGCCAAAATGCGGGTAATGGCCACTATAAATGCTAGCACACTAAACTAAAAAGTGACCAGCACCGAATCAACCAGGGCCAGTTTAGTTCAGTTCTTGAGATCTTTCGAGTGCAGCGTTCCTTTAAGCTGACGCGTAACTGCATAGACCATATTTTTTGTGCCCGTGTCGCGCTGCGTTTTCGTCCAGCATGAATCCGTGACAATTCGCCCAGTTTTTCATCCTCGTGATCTTACCTGGGCCCGCAGCTGTTGGTGTGCCCTGA